>NC_135013.1:25742801-25945301 GCF_051020955.1 Megalopta genalis | reverse complement strand
TCGACGTACGCCGTGTCCACCGTCGAAAGCTATTGTACTCGAGGCAATCGTGGTCCAGAAATAGCGAGAATCAGCGAGCGGTTCGATTCGTCGGATCGATACAGGCGGGGTCCGCACACCTTCGCCGATTCGTTGATCGCGGTAGCCAATTAACGGTTCGTGCGCGGCGAGCCGCGCTCTCGCGGGGCTTCATTAAAATGGAAAATTCGCGTGTGCCTTTGTTCAAGAATAATCAGCCGTGGAGCACGCGACGTCGATCGGCAAGTTGATGTTTTTCATTCGTCGCAACGTTTCCTCGTTTGCCCGGCCTTTGGTCCACTCCTCGCCGCCCCTCGCCCGCTCTTCTCGACGCTCTGGATGCCGCTTACCGCGCACGCCAGATTACAATTATCGGCTCTGCGAGTGCTTTTATTCGCGATTAAAGTGTTTCCCCGCCGAGTTTGCCCAACGCTGCGTGCCCTGTCCACCGGCTAAGAAGATTTCCCGTGAAACGATGATAACGGCCGGCGCGTATCGCTCGATCGACGCTCGCCGGGGATCCCGCGATCGACGAGGGGATTAAAAGCTTCGGAAAGATTTCTCATTTTCTTTTGGTCTTTTACGCTCTTCAATTTTTATCGCTTCGTGCAAAATGGATCGTTGCATCATGATGCGCCACATTTGCGTTAAATGCAACGTTAATTCGCGTTAAAACTGTTAACGCTGGAATTACCGAGCCTTGAACGCGACTAATGTACTTTTCTTTTTTAGAATTCCAAGACTGAATTTATTTTTATTTTTATATATATATATATATTTCTTTTAAAAATATTTTTATAATATCAGGAATTGTGAAAGGAAAACGTCAGAAATCAGTCGTTTTTACTGGTTTGGTAGTTCTAATGTTAAACGTTTCAACGATTTCATTTCATTTTCGAATATAATCGTATTCCCTTGTTTTAATTGTTAATCGTTTTTGACTGATACAGAATGGCTTGGATAAAGAATGCGTTACTTCGAAAAATATAATATACAAAGTCTTTGACTTACGATTAAATACAGTGTATAAGATAGAATCTGACCCCGATTTTAATGGAACTTCTGTCAGAAGTAAGTTAAACATTTAGCGGAAATGTGGCATGCGGGATTCCTGTCAGAACTGGACATTAGTTGAATAAAATGTCGTTTAATATTCCGAATAATGTTTAAGAATAACGAATTAACTTTGATTCGAATAATATATCGACTAAACTCTCCGAATAAAATTTTATTCGAATAAACATCGTGAATAGAATTTTATTCGAATAATATGTCGAATGATCTCTCCGAATAAAATTTAATTCGAATAATATATGGAATAAACTCCCCGAATAAAATTTAATTCGAATAATACATCGAATAAACTCTCCGAATAAAATTTAATTCGAATAATATATCCAATAAACACTCCGAATAAAATTTCATTCGAATAAAATATCGAACGAACTCTCCGAATAAAATTTTAATCGAATAATATATCGACTAAACTCTCCGAATAAAATTTTCTTCGAACGATATATCGACCAAACTCTGCGAATAAAATTTTATTCGAATCAAATATCCAAGAAATTCTTCGAATAAAATATGTCCAGCCCCGTTATCCGGCTGCTTTCGAGTTTCTTGCACACGATTTTCTCGCCAACCGTCACAATTCAGACATAGATAAGAGCCCAGAAAGAATGGAAAGTTGATAACCAACCACCTACCCTACAGACCACTTCGGCAAATGCGACGCTTTATCGCCACGTGATCGCGCGTGTCACCGGGAGAAATAAGAATCGCGACATAGCGTTCTTGCCGTCGTGTAAACAAGAAGCAGCGAATTATCGGTGACAGAAGGCTCGCACGAATGACCGGGCCCACGCTATTCACCGATGCGTTAATGCCTGCCCGGTTCGTGGCAGCCTCTTTACGCGACAAACTAGAGCCGTTCTGGAAAGACCGGCACGCACGCGGCACACGCGACGAAAGAGAGCCGGGTGTTCCGGAAGACTCGGGGAGAACCGTTGTTCATCGTTCAGGCCGGTCGCGACGTCGCGCGTTCCCGCCGCGTCGAAACGGAACGGAATAGGAATAGGAATTCGTCGATCTGCATAATGCTGCTCGCGGCTCGGGGTCCGTTTCTCTCCCGCGACGCTAACGAACTTCCACTTCGGTAACCATTGCCGAGCATCCTCGTATAATTCCAGCGATTCCGCCTTCGTTCGAACACACACAGAAAGAGGGAGAGAGAGTGCGAGTGAGTGCGAGTGAGTGCGAGAGAGTGCGAGAGAGAGAGAGAAAGAGAGAGAGAGAAAGAGAGAGAGAAAGAGAGAGAGAGAGAAAGAGAGAGAGAGAAAGAGAGAGAGAAAGAGAAAGAGATAGAGAGAGAAAGAGAGAGCGAGAGTGTGAGAGCGTGCGAGAGAGAGAAAGAGAGAGAGATAAAGAGAGAGAGAGAGAGAGAAAGAGAGAGAGAGATAGAGAGAGAAAGAGAGAGCGAGAGTGTGAGAGCGTGCGAGAGAGAGAAAGAGAGAGAGAGAAAGAGAGAGCGAGAGTGTGAGAGAGTGCGAGAGAGAGAAAGAGAGGGAGAGAGAGAGAGCGAGGCCAGGAAACGAACGAGCCCCTATCTGCGTTTGAACAAGACGCACCGCGCTCGTTTAATCCCCGCATAATTACCGGTAAGCTTTCGACCGAGAGGAACACCGTCGTCGGTTCATCGAACCGACCGGCTCTTATTTAACCCCCTCCCGGCTCAAAGCTCGCCGGAACTTTCAAGGAATATCCCACGTATTACCCGCGGTTTCCGTCGACTCGGCACATATCCGGTTCTTCAATCTCCACCGGATGCCGAACTTTCCTCGAGCTGATTTCTGGGTCCCGGATTCGAGGGCTAAGTAGTCGCGCGTGATTCTTCGTTTGGGATTTTTCGGGGTTTTATGCGTTCGTCGACTCGTCGATGTCTATTTCGCCGTCGTGGCAACTAGATCCGGGTAAAGATAGTTCAACTAACAAATACAGATACTTGCGAATACCATTTGTCCCAACTGTTACCTATGATTCATTTAAAATAGTTTAATTTAATTAAATTAAACTATTTTAAATATATGTATACTATTAAATTATACTATTAAATATAAATAACACTGTATATAGAATAAAAATAATATAGTATATAAAAAATATATAAAATATAAATATAAATTATACTATTAAATTATATTAACTACTATATTATATTAAATATTAACTATTTTATGTTATATACATTGGATTGGACAGATCATATACATTACATTGGATGCAAGTGTATCTATTTTATATTGTAGTAATTTAATTTTAATTAAACGGTCTTACTAGAATAGTAAATCACTATTAATTTAATAGTAATTTATTTCTGTGTATTTAATGAAATACTAGTAGAGATACTTAATTGTTTTCACAAATATACGATAAGTATTTAAAATATATATTTTACGGTATAAGCTCGAAAAGCTTAATTGAAATAAATATTCTATTTATTGTTCGCGAAACGGAACACTCGAATATCATTTAATATTCGTGTACACAAAATAAATGTTTCAATTACCTGCGTCGATTAAGAGAAATATAAGGAGAAGCTTGTTTCTCAAAACGATACACGTTTGTACTTATTCCATAGCTTTGTTTTCTCTCGCGAATATGAATCGTTAAAAATAGGATCACAAACATTAAATATTATATATAATATTAATTATATAATATTAAATATTATATATAATATTAATTATATAATATTAAATATTATATATAATATTAATTATATAATATTAAATATTATATATAATATTAATTATATATAATATTAAATATTATATATAATATTAATTATATATAATATTAAATATTATATATAATATTAATTATATAATATTAAATATTATATATATATATTTAACATTAAATATCTGATAAACTATAAGCCATTTTCACCGAAAACCTGGTATCATTAGATTCGATTTTACGAGCTCCTGTGCACAATCTCCTCAAAGCCAGAGCGCATAATTCCACGTGACTTCACGTGACGCAACATTAGTATGTTTCTACCTTGAAGAGTACATCTGCGGAAACGACGATTCGCGGGAAGTCGCGAGTCGGTCAGGAACACGTTCCGTGTATCTAACCGTGGGAGAACCGGCGATAACGTTCGGGGCAGAGATAAAAAGCCGGCAACGTTTCGCCCAGAGAGATACAGGTATCAAGCCGCGGGGAGAGACAGCGAAACCGGCGAAGTAGAAGCGGGGCGATGGTTTTTCTTGGTGCGGCGGCGAATAAGCGTCGGTCCCGCGGATATTCGTAAGAACCGGTATATATCAGGTTGTGTCAAATAGCCGCGATATTAAGGGAGGACGGCAGGGGATGAAAGCGTAAAGAGGATTACGCGTATTGTGCATGCTGTCAGAGATAAATGACAACGAATGCTCGGCGCGTGTCGAGGATCGTAATGGGTCTGCGCCTGGCGTCTATGTAGACGAGGATTTCTGGGTAACGCGCGCGCGAGCGTGCCGGGGAAAAAATGATGCGCGGATATGCGCGAACGCGATGCCGCCGTCGAGCGATCATCGTGGAACGCGCGCGGGCGGAGCGCCGCGATATTTCTGTCGCCGGAGAAGCTTCGCGTTGCATCGAAGGTATCTTCGAGTTTCGTTTTGTTTTTCTTTTTTTTTGTTGGCAAGGATTCGTTCCGCGCGTTCAACGAATGATCGTGATTGCTGGAAAATTGGGTGAAGGGGTAACCTTTTGGTAGAAGGGGTGACCTTTTATTATTCATCGAATAAGCATATTAAATTTTTGTATTGGGAAATAAACAAACTAATAGAATAAAAATAAGACATTTTTTATTCCTTTATTTTGTTTATTTTTCGATACAAAAATTGAATATTCGATGAGAAATTAAATTTTGTTATTCTTTCATTGTGTTCCTTTTTCAATAAGAGCATTTTATATGTCGACAAATAAATGTTGATAAAATACTTTATATGTTCGATAAATATGAAATGAATTATGCCCGAAAAGAAACCAAAGGAGCAGTAATTGGTCATCCTAAATTGCTGAAGTGATAGTATAATTTGCAGAAGTATTATGTAAAGGTATTATAATGAAATATATTATAATAAAGTATTATATAAAGGTTATATAATGAAATATATTACTATATAATAAAATATTATATAAGGAAGTATTATATAAAGGTATTATATAATGAAATATATCAAAATATATTATAATAAAGTATTATATAATATAAGGAAGTATTATATGTATAAAGGTATTATAATGAAATATATCAAAATATATTATAATAAAGTATTATATAATATAAGGAAGTATTATATGTATAAAGGTATTATAATGAAATATATCAAAATATATTATAATAAAGTATTATATAATATAAGGAAGTATTATATGTATAAAGGTATTATAATGAAATATATTAAAATATTTTATAATAAAGTATATATATATTATATAAAGGTATTATAATGAAATATATCAAAATATATTATAATAAAGCATTATATAAGGTAGTATTATATAAAGAAATACTATATAAAAGAACATAATTGCAGGTAAAGAAAGCTATTTATTGTCTTACATATTGACTAATGTATCTATGAGTTAAGTAACAATGAGATTTTTCACATCGTTAAGTCACTGCAGATTTTTCATATTCGATTCCAATTTGTGCTTCGTGCATATTACTATGCGCGTCCGATAATTTCCAATTTCTCGTCAATGCAAGGCAAGCGAAAACAGTAACTCCTACAAGTAGTACATATGTCGTGTAGACTGGAGCCGGATAATAGGAGCATCGTTCCTGACACGCAATTGTCGGTGAACAAGATACTATGTCGGATGAACAGGAACCCGATAAACAGTGTTCCATTGTAACACTGTTACTGTGATAAACAGAAGTAACATATCTGAGTTTTTAGTACTTCGTGAACCTAGCGCTAACCATTGCACTCGACGCACAACTTCAACTCGAAATCTAAAATAATTTCTCTGTCTTATAGCATTTTCACTTCGTACAACTTATACTGCCTTTTATGCATAAGACATTGAATTTTGGGCACTCAAGCAGCAGTTACACTTCGTGATGCTTTTTTAAATATAAACAAATTCGTTGGTGTTAAAATTATCTTGAAACGTGATACAACAGTTTTTGATGCCACCTCGGAGTCGCCACTCGAGTGCAAAGGGTTAACTGTTGAGCTGGTTTTACAAAACCGCAGAGTGTGAATAGATGTGAAATGGCGATGTGCGATGGCGAGAGTAGGTGAATGGAAATGTGTATTGTGGTATGCTAGAGAATTAGACGTGATTTGTATGAATGCCATTCAGAGGGTAGAACGAGTATGGAATGACTGCGAGAGAGTCGAGAAGTGAGAGTCGTGAATGTGAGAGCACTAAGCGTGAGGACAGAACAAAAGGAGTGTTGAGAGTGTTGAAAGCAGAGTGAGGTTACTGAAAGTGTCGAGTAATTAATTATTATATTAGATCGTGTAATAAGTTCGATCGCGTTTTCGTCGTAAAAAAAATATAGTACCGCGCAGTCGTCGACGCCTAATTTCAGCCTAATCTATCCTCTCTTAAAGTAGACAGGAAATTAAATCTTGTAAACCCCATTATATCAGAGGTCGATTCCTTCTAATTATCCAAAATAAACTCGTCGTTCCGTTGTAATCTATTCTACCCTGTCTTAATATAGACACTTCCAGCTTTCATTTAAGCCAAGTTGCATAGAAATAACTCCACGGGAACGTATCTTAAAAAACATCTGAACTTCTGTTTTTAAATCTTGTAAACCCCATTACGTCAAAGATCGATTCCTTCTAATTATCCAAAATAAACTCGCCGTTCCGTTGTAATCTATTCTACCCTATCTTAATATAGACACTTCCAGCTTTCATTTAAGCCAAGTTGCATAGAAATAACTCCACGGGAATGTATCTTAAAAAACATATGAACTTCTGTTTTTAAATCTTGTAAACCCCATTAGGTCAAAGATCGATTCCTTCTAATTATCCAAAATAAACTCGCCGTTCCGTTGTAATCTATTCTACCCTATCTTAATATAGACACTTCCAGCTTTCATTTAAGCCAAGTTGCATAGAAATAACTCCACGGGAACGTATCTTAAAAAACATATGAACTTCTGTTTTTAAATCTTGTAAACTCCATTACGTCAAAGATCGATTCCTTCTAATTATCCGAAATAAACTCGTCGTTCCGTTGTAATCTATTCCACCCTGTCTTAATATAGACACTTTCAGCTTTCATTTAAGCCAAGTTGCATAGAAATAACTCCCCGGGAACGTATTTTAAAATCTATCTGAATTTTTCCTTTTAAATCTTGTAAACTCCATGATGTCAGATGTCGGATGATTCCTTTTAATTATTCAAAATAATCTCGCCACTTCATTCTAATCTATTCTACCCTATCTTAAAGTAAACACTTCCAGCTTTCGTTTAAGCCAAGTTGCATCGAAATAGCCCCACGAGAACATGTCACAAAATTCATCTGAACTATCGCTTTGAATTCGTGTAATTTTCCTTGTCTTTTCCTAGGTGTCGGAGGTCCTGACACAACCTAATGCAGTAAATTCTCTCTAATTGACTCTCAACTTGGAAACAAAAATGGATAATTTGGGAAGAGGAAGAAGATGAGGAAGATGAGCCTTGCGGCTCGTTTTTATGGTCGTTGACAATCGGTTGCTATAAGAACGAGCCGCATGGCTCGAATAATCGTATCTCCTCTTCCCGAATTGTCCATTTTTGTGGACAAGCTGAAGGTCAATTAGAGAGAATTTACTATACATCTTATCCTTGTATACGAATATATATTAACCCTTTGCAGACGAGAGGCGACAGTCGGTGTTTATGTTAGATTTCATTGTCTCCAACATTGTTCAATATACTGTTTTATGAGAAAGTGTCCCTGAAGTGGTGGCTCAAATTATTTTTCCGTGAACTGGAAATTTGTTTAATCAATTCGTACATTCTCTACAAACATGTAAAATGGCAGAGAAACGAACAGTCAGTTACACATTTGAACTTTCGCAAGATTTTGATCAACAAATTGAGAGGAGATTATCGTCAACCACGAGATAGATCTTCAAGTTCGACGGCCAACTCTGACGAAATTCGTCTAAACGGGAAACTGCATGTAATTGTTACTGGCACAAAGAAAGATCGCAAAGTTTGTTCCAGTCGAAACAAACCAGGGGGAAGACATGAGACGACCTGTTTCTGTGATACATGTCCAGACAAACCAAGAATGCATCTTGGTCAATGTTTTATAAACTATCACACCGAACGAAACTACAAATCATAATTTTTGTAAAATTATATTCATAAAAGTGTGAATGTAGATAAACGACATATAACGTTTTTGTAAGATCATTTATATGTAAGATCATTTTATTTTACCATATAAGACACTCGACATATTTGCAAAAATCGCCTCGTCCTGCTACCTGACTCGGCCGAAAAGGTCGTCGTCCGCTAAGGGTTAATTATAAATACATCCTTCATTGTGCCTTAACACTGGAACTTACCCCTTGAGCCCTTAACCCTTTCGATACTACGAGCCACTATAGTGGCCCTCCATAAGATGCCATCGAGGTACTACGAGCCACTATAGTGGCTTTCCATAAGATGCCGTCGAGATACTAAGAGCCACTATAGTGGCCTTCCATAAGATGCCATCGAGGTACTACGGGCCACTATAGTGGCCCTCCATAAGATGCCATCGAGGTACTACGAGCCACTATAGTGGCCCTCCATAAGATGCCATCGAGGTACTAAGGGCCACTATAGTGGCCTTCCATAAGATGCCATCGAGATACTAAGAGCCACTATAGTGGCCTTCCATAAGATGCCATCGAGGTACTAAGGGCCACTATAGTGGCCTTCCATAAGATGCCATCGAGATACTAAGAGCCACTATAGTGGCCTTCCATAAGATGCCATCGAGGTACTACGGGCCACTATAGTGGCCCTCCATAAGATGCCATCGAGGTACTACGAGCCACTATAGTGGCCCTCCATAAGATGCCATCGAGGTACTAAGGGCCACTATAGTGGCCTTCCATAAGATGCCATCGAGATACTAAGAGCCACTATAGTGGCCTTCCATAAGATGCCATCGAGGTACTAAGGGCCACTATAGTGGCCTTCCATAAGATGCCATCGAGATACTAAGAGCCACTATAGTGGCCTTCCATAAGATGCCATCGAGGTACTACGGGCCACTATAGTGGCCCTCCATAAGATGCCATCGAGGTACTACGAGCCACTATAGTGGCTTTCCATAAGATGCCGTCGAGATACTAAGAGCCACTATAGTGGCCTTCCATAAGATGCCATCGAGGTACTACGGGCCACTATAGTGGCCCTCCATAAGATGCCATCGAGGTACTACGAGCCACTATAGTGGCCCTCCATAAGATGCCATCGAGGTACTAAGGGCCACTATAGTGGCCTTCCATAAGATGCCATCGAGATACTAAGAGCCACTATAGTGGCCTTCCATAAGATGCCATCGAGGTACTAAGGGCCACTATAGTGGCCTTCCATAAGATGCCATCGAGATACTAAGAGCCACTATAGTGGCCTTCCATAAGATGCCATCGAGGTACTACGGGCCACTATAGTGGCCCTCCATAAGATGCCATCGAGGTACTACGAGCCACTATAGTGGCCCTCCATAAGATGCCATCGAGGTACTAAGGGCCACTATAGTGGCCTTCCATAAGATGCCATCGAGATACTAAGAGCCACTATAGTGGCCTTCCATAAGATGCCATCGAGGTACTAAGGGCCACTATAGTGGCCTTCCATAAGATGCCATCGAGATACTAAGAGCCACTATAGTGGCCTTCCATAAGATGCCATCGAGGTACTACGGGCCACTATAGTGGCCCTCCATAAGATGCCATCGAGGTACTACGAGCCACTATAGTGGCTTTCCATAAGATGCCGTCGAGATACTAAGAGCCACTATAGTGGCCTTCCATAAGATGCCATCGAGGTACTACGGGCCACTATAGTGGCCCTCCATAAGATGCCATCGAGGTACTACGAGCCACTATAGTGGCCCTCCATAAGATGCCATCGAGGTACTAAGGGCCACTATAGTGGCCTTCCATAAGATGCCATCGAGATACTAAGAGCCACTATAGTGGCCTTCCATAAGATGCCATCGAGGTACTAAGGGCCACTATAGTGGCCTTCCATAAGATGCCATCGAGATACTAAGAGCCACTATAGTGGCCTTCCATAAGATGCCATCGAGGTACTACGGGCCACTATAGTGGCCCTCCATAAGATGCCATCGAGGTACTACGAGCCACTATAGTGGCCCTCCATAAGATGCCATCGAGGTACTAAGGGCCACTATAGTGGCCTTCCATAAGATGCCATCGAGATACTAAGAGCCACTATAGTGGCCTTCCATAAGATGCCATCGAGGTACTAAGGGCCACTATAGTGGCCTTCCATAAGATGCCATCGAGATACTAAGAGCCACTATAGTGGCCTTCCATAAGATGCCATCGAGGTACTACGGGCCACTATAGTGGCCCTCCATAAGATGCCATCGAGGTACTACGAGCCACTATAGTGGCCCTCCATAAGATGCCATCGAGGTACTAAGGGCCACTATAGTGGCCTTCCATAAGATGCCATCGAGATACTAAGAGCCACTATAGTGGCCTTCCATAAGATGCCATCGAGGTACTAAGAGCCACTATAGTGGCCTTCCATAAGATGCCATCGAGATACTAAGAGCCACTATAGTGGCCTTCTATAAGATGCCATCGAGGTACTAAGGGCCACTATAGTGGCCTTCCATAAGATGCCACCCAGGTACTACAGGCCACTATCGTTTGTAGCGAATAAAGTCAGTGCTTACTGCAGAAAGCTAATTCACCTTATTTTTCTCTCAACAGCGGATAAATAGATATGCCTTATTTTTTTCAATTTTGTTTAACTTCATTTGGATTAACCCTTTTGCTACGGGCGGGTTCTCCGCTGCGGTACCCCCGCAACGATCGGCGTCTTGTAGCGTGCAGCGATGTCGCAGCGCGCCGTCCAGCAGAAGTACCGCGGCGGAAAATCCGCCCGTAGCGAAAGGGTTAACAAGACTAATGTACATTGTTTTACAACAATGTCAATATTGGCGATATTGTTACTTTTATAAACTAATATTAAGCAGATGTTTTTCATGCTCCGTGAATCTAGCGTTAACGATCCTGGCAGCCTCCTTGCTCTCGGCGGCGAAACACGGGATCCGCTCGCGCATTGTCAAAGCTCTCGGAACGTAGGCGTCGCGACGCGGCTCGCGACTCGCGGCGTTGCGCGGCGCCGTACGTTCAACGGCCGAGGAAATATTTGCGTTGCGAAGATTTGCCGTGTTTGCCGAACATTTTAAATGTCCCCGTCCGTCGCATGTCGACTCGTCGAGTTTCAGGAGCAGGCGGGCGGAACTCCGGCCCGATCGAGCGGAGCGAGTTAATTAGAATCCATCTGAAAATTCCGACGATAAATTCACGGTTTCCGGGGGCGTATTGCCCGAAAGACGACTCGGATATAAATTTCGATTTAAGGGACGCTGCTGGGGCTGGCTGGCTGGCTGGCTGGCTTTAATAACGGCCGAGTCGCGGCTGCAACTTTCGTAATTACTCGACTACGCTTTTCGGCCGCCGCCGACGCCGCCGCCGCACGCTTCTTCGGGGTTCTTGCGTCTCCTCCGACGGCCGGGACAACGCGGCGTGCATCTAATGGCGTTCCAACTTTCGGCTCTTTCGCGCGTAATACCCCCGAGCCCGGCTTCCCTCCCGAATCGGGTCCAGCGTTTGATCGTTTGCCTCGAGATCGGAGCTCGACAAACATTTAAGCTGCGTTAGGAGATTATTGAGAAAAAGTTGGACGACTCTCTGTGGCCGCGCAGTTGACCTCTTCGGGTCGATCGAATGCAGGTGACCAAGTCCCTGATGGAAATCTAGGTCACCATAGGACTTGTCATGGAGGACTAAGAGAGTTTCGGAGTATGTACAGTCCCGGACAAAAATGTATCCGGACGCGCATTAAAACGCGATAACTTTTTTAGCACTGGATTTACGAAAAACAGCTGTTTTATGTTAGTTTATAAAAGCAACATTTATTAATAAAAATATATATATAAAAAATAAATAAAAATAAATAAATAAAAAATAAATAAATAAAAATAAATAAAAAATAAATAAATAAAAATAAATAAATTATTAATAAAAATATATATATAAATTTATATATAAAAGGACATTTATTCTGATTTTTAACAAGTGCTATTGTTAAAAATATTATATTGTATGCTATTGTAACATTTGCTGTAAGTAACATATAAATTGAACAAATAACTCATAAATGTATCTTCACGATGTGAATAATCGTGAATTAAAAATTTAGTGACCCGTCATTTTGACGATTGTTAAAATTGGAATAAGCGACTAGAATTTTTTTTAAATGATAGAGAGACTAATTCGATAGACAATGACCGAAATGCTTTTTTTAATTTTGCTATTACTTGGAATGACAAAGAAGATAAGAATAGCTCACGTTTTTTCACTTCCTCGTCTGAGCTTATTACGGAAATTTAAAAAAGTGTAAATTTTAATTTAAGAGATTTTAGAAACCTCGGTAACTTATATGTATGTATAGTGAAAATAAATAAATAATATAAATGTGTAATAAATAATGTAGTAAAAACTTTGTTCGGTACTATATATATGTTCTAAGTGCGTTTTGTCTAGATGCGATAAACTCGACGCATTTAGACAAAACGCACTTAGCATATATTCACGTTCCACTCAACATACACTAAAACGTACACTAAAAATACACGAAACACATGTACACGAGGTACATACAAGTCTGACCGCGCAACCTTCTCGTGGAGTACGCTGGCTTGTTTTAATGCCGGAGGCATATTTATCACTTAAAGGGCTGTAACCTTGCTAGAAAAAAAATCGTAGCGACTTCATTCGACCCTCAAATTAAAGGGGAAAGTCCGAACTTTGCGATGTTGTAAACGGCATGTTCGAAAAAAATTCTGCAAGTTCATAAGTTCATTAAACTTCGCGCTTTCTCCGTATCGCGAACATGCCCTCAGATTCAGGATACAAGTCACGGGGATGCGTGACATGAAAAATTAGAATATACTATCTTAAAGTAGAGATTTCAAGCTTTAATTTGAAAAAAGAGTTATAATTTTACGACGCGTTTTAACAGAGTTACAGCTGTTCAAAGATCAACAATTCCTCGGCCAAGAATTAGCGATGAATTTTGCCGTAGAGGGTATTTAAAGTTGAAACAGCTTTGAGTGCAAAGGGTCAAGCCCAAGGCGTCAACGTCGGCTCTATGGGGTTAACCCTTTCGCTCCGAACGACGGATATATCCGTCATCCATATGAACACTCGCGGAGCCGAACGCCGGATATATCCGACATGCTGGTAAAATCGCGGCCTAATTTTTGGTCTGCACCGCCTCTTGTTACTATTGCGTGAATCTTTTGACGAAACAAACAAACGACAGTCCGAAATAAACGACACACCATTCAAGTTATATTTGTTCTACCTGCATTTCCCATTATTATTGTGTTACATGTCATAAAGGGATAGAAAATCGAAAGTACTAACTTTAGGACTAATTATTATGTATTATGTTTTGTATTATGAATATTATGTTTTATTTTATTACTGTATATTATATATTATTTCTTCACTTTTTCCATTGTTAATGAAACTTTTTTTACCTATTAAATAACTTTATACCTTATGCAGAAATTATAACTATATTGTTTTAAAGAAAAATCCCTTTTCTTCCCAAATACACTATCCACGCGCAATGTGCACAATTTCGGCGGGTGGTTCCGTTCAGGAGGGGCGCTACGGCGGACTGAACCGCCGTAGCGAAAGGGTTAAGAAGAAACATCTTGGCCCGAGTATAGAGACAATGATCCATCGAAATCAATCCATCCGACTATGACACGAGCCCGCTGGAAAAGAAAGGGATGCGAAAGAGCACATTCGTCTGGTCTGGTCTCGTCCTCGTCTCGTCGTATTCATTTATTTACTGTGGAGCAAGTCCGGCGAGAGCACGGGGCAAAGGTGAATCCAGTGTGCTCGCACGGGTCTAAAGGCCTCGTTTCGCTTCGCTCGCGTCCCGTAATTTTGCGCGGACGGAGAAAGCAGTTCGCCGCGTTGCACGGAGACCGAGTGCGCTCGATGCGCGTTCACCCGAGATCCCTTCAGCCGTAGGCCGCGGATACACCCGCGTGACGTCTTTCTTTCCGGGCTGAATCGCAATCGGAGAAAGGCCTGCGCAACTGCCAGCTGATCCGAACTCGGTCGCAGCCCGGGATCGGGTCGATTAGGACGTATTCGAGACAGACGAGTCCCGAATAAATGACTGTAGACCAGGCGTCGGCAACCTATCACCCGCGGGTCACCAAGTGACCTAGTTGATGATTTGGCAATTATATTTCTATTCTAATTATAATGTAACGAACGACGTAAAAATTTCGTGCGGAAGTTGGTCTTGAACTTGCGCTACAAGACAGTCGATGTACAGTAAATTCTCTCTAAAATGCCGAATTTTGGGTTGCTGTGAATTTCCCCGTGCTAGTTCTACGCCTATGTGATTTCTTGCTACGTCGATGCTAAGGGTATTAGCAACTAACTGAAAGGTAACTAAAAGCAACTAAAAGTAATTAACTTATATTGTTTCATAACGATAGAAAGACTGTATTTATTTGAACCTTCCGTCATTTTCATTCTAATGTATGCTTGAATAAAAAGAAGTTCATTTAATCGTTCCTTAACTCTTTCGGTACGGGCGGGTTCTCCACCGCGGTACTTCCGCTGAACGGAGCGCCGCGACACCACTGCACGCTACGCGACGCCGATCGTCAGCGGGAGTACCGCGGCGGAGAACCCAAGCTGTTTGAATGTTTTCGTACGAAAAAATTTCTCTCCAAAGGGTATTTATAAATAAAGGGTATTCCAGGGTATTTATAACGTCTTAGCATGCGCTCTTTAATTTACAGTATGAGAGGAAATAAAACATTATGCAATATAATGCATCTTATGGAAGGCCACTATAGTGGCCCTTAGTACCTCGATGGCATCTTATGGAAGGCCACTATAGTGGCTCTTAGTATCTCGATGGCATCTTATGGAAGGCCACTATAGTGGCCCATAGTACCTCAGTGGCATCTTATGAAAGGCCACTATAGTGGCCCGTAGTACCTCAGTGGCATCATACGAAAGGCCACTATAGTGGCCCGTAGTACCTCAGTGACATCTTATGGAGGGCCACTATAGTGGCCCGTAGTAGCGAAAGGGTTAACAGAGGATCTTCGTAATTTGAACAATTTGAAAATAAATAAAATGCGAGACCGGTCATTTGATCGGCGATGGTAAGTTCAGCGTTAAAGATAACCGCACGGAATTTCCGTGGTTTACCCATCCATTATCATCCTAGACCGACTTTTTGATTTATCGAATTTCATCCCCCGAAAGAAACTGCTCCACCATGGATCGGAGACATCGGTCGCCTACACGCGTTCTAGCCTCTAACCCCTAGACTGCACATGATCTAGTCGCGAATTCCATAGAGCGTTCTCACGGTCGATCGGCAGCCCGTGCAAATGCAGATACGGCCGTTCGAACTCCCATAAAAGACGCCGTAAACCGATGGTGCTTTACGATCGCACTTGGACCGGTTCCTCGTAATTCGGAATTTTCCTAGGATACTGGAATAGAGCCGGAACGTAACAGGCTTAAAAGGATTACTGTCGGAACGTTTCGGGTACGAAGACAACCAGGAGTTTTTAAGAACATGGCGACGAAGCTCTAGATACGGGTCGGTGATCTCGGGCCGATACGGTAGAACTTCGATTAACCGAACCGATGTTAACTAGCAGAATTGATAGTTAATTTCTTCTTATTTTCGATATATTATCAATACAATATTAGGTTCTGTAATAATTCCGTTGGTGTTTTCTGGTAAGAAAATGTAGTACGAAGTCCTTGACGCGAATGGACTTGTTATGCAATTTTCATTCTAATCTACTCCGTCTTAAAGTAGACACTTTCAGCTTTCATTTAAGCTAAGTTGCATAGAAATAGCTCTATGGGAACGTATCTTAAAATCCACCTGAACTTTTTCTTTTCAATCTTGTAAACACTATTATATCAGAAGTCGATTCCATCCAATTATCCAAAATAATATAGTCATTCCATTGTAATCTATTCTACCCTGTCTTAATATAGACACTTTCAGCTTTCATTTAAGCCAAGTTGCATAGAAATAACTCCACGGGAACGTATCTTAAAATCCATCTGAACTTTTCCTTTTCAATCTTGTAAACACCATTATGTCAAATATCGATTCCTTCCAATTATCCAAAATAATCTCGTCACTCCATTGTAACCTATTCTACCCTGTCTTAATATAGACACTCTTAGCTTCCATTTAAGCTAAGTTGCATAGGAATAGCTCTATGGGAACGTATCTTAAAATCCATCTGAACTTTTTCTTTTCAATCTTGTAAACACCATTATGTCAGAGGTCGATCCCTTCTAATTATCCAAAATAATCTCGTCATTCCATTGTAATCTATTTACTCTATCTTAATATAGACACTCTTAGCTTCCATTTAAGCTAAGTTGCATAGGAATAGCTCTATGGGAACGTATCTTAAAATCCATTTGAACTTTTTCTTTTCAATCTTGTAAACACCATTATGTCAGAGGTCGATCCCTTCTAATTATCCAAAATAAATTCGTCATTCCATTGTAATCTATTCTACTCTGTATTAATATAGATACTTCCAGCTTCCATTTAAGCCAAGTTGCATAGAAATAGCTCTATGGGAACGTATTTTAATATCCGTCTGATTTTCTGTTTTGAAATCTTGTAAACCCCATTATGTCAGAGGTCGATTCCTTCTAATTATCCAAAATAATTTCGTCATTCCATTATAATCTATTCTTCTCCCTTTTAAAGTAAACACTTTCAGCTTTCATTTAAGCCAAGTTTCATAGAAATAGCTCTACAAGAACGTATCTTAAAATCCATCAGAGGTCGATTCCTTTTAATTGTTCAAAATAATCTCGTCATTCCATTGTAATCTAATCTACCCTGACTTATAATAGACACATCCAGCTTTCATTTAAGCCAAGTTTCATAAAAATAACCCCACGAGAGAACATATCACAAAATTCATCTGAATTGTCGCTTAGAATTCGTGTAATTTTCCTTGTCGTTTACCAGGTATCATTACACAACCTAACAATATAAAATGATGAATCACCTTTCAATCGAGGATCTATCCTCAATTTCATCGTGATTACTCGAAACAACGAAAAATCGAGATAATAAAGATCGAGGAAAATCTGGTTCGGTTAACCGAGGCTCTGCCGTGATCGCGAAACAGACATCGGTGCCGCGGTACAGTTTCGCTCGGCGACGGTGGAACGATTCCGCGTTTCGGTTTCGGCGGCAATTCCGGGGAAATCGACCTTGCCGGGCATAATGCGACCGCTCGGTGGCAGGCGCGGCTCGGGCGTCATGCGAAATTGCAATGAACGGTGAACGCGCGTCGCATTACCGCGAGAGATCGACGCGAGAACGGAAATGCCTTTATTGACGCGTCGGCGGGCAGCCACTCGAGGAAAATG
This sequence comes from Megalopta genalis, assembly GCF_051020955.1. Lineage (NCBI taxonomy): Eukaryota > Metazoa > Arthropoda > Insecta > Hymenoptera > Halictidae > Megalopta > Megalopta genalis. The sequence goes on along the minus strand of NC_135013.1, from coordinate 25,927,536 downwards.
ATTGTTCGACGGAACAACCGGCGGCGGGGGGCCAGCAGAGGGGCGAGGGGGAGGCCGAGGGACAATGATAATTCCGCTTGACCACGGTGACTGGCAGCGAATAAAACGAAAGCCTGACAGAATCGCTCGTAGCTTGGCTCCCTTCACTGTTCCGCTCGCCATTATGCCAGCGCCGATTGAGTGGAAATTAATGGCAGCAACGATAATTGCCTCGATAAACGCACCGAGGCCGTAATAAAATCCTCGTTACGATCCGACGGCGACGATGACGACGACGGCGACGGCAATTCTCGCCGCGAAAGGAGCATTCCGATTACAATGAAATTTTATACGCCGTCGATCGCGATCTCGTCGGCCACTGAAACCGCGACGGATCGGATCGGCCCGTCTCTCTCTCTCTCCCCGAAACGAGAACTTTTGACGGCGAGAACGACGAGAACGACCGCGTTCCGTCTTTCCGTACGACCCAGCGGCCGTCCCTCGATCGACCGCCGACCGTAAATAAAATATAAATTTGCTCGTTACACCGGGCACAGGTTGCCACGGGTTTCGGCGCGGGAGCATGAACGCGACAAAGGGCCGACGGCTTCCGTTGTTCCGCGGTTGCGCCCAGTTTTCCGCATTTCGATCACGTAGCGGCCCGCCATTATTAACGGGCCGCCCGTTCGAACGCGTGTAATAACGCCCGCGAATCGATCGAATGCTCGTGAATTTGTTATTTTGTTAATGCATATTTATTTTCCGGCCGGGAGAGAATATCAATTATACCGCGCGCAACATATCTGCAACCGGCCGACGAGCCCGCCCGCGCGTAGCATTATCATTCAAATGCCGAGGACCCCCGTACAAAAACGGGTATCAACCGCTCTGCGTCGGCCCGATAAACGCCATCAACGGCGAACACGTATTCCACGGCGAGAGAGAAGACGCGCGCAAATATTTGCGAGACAGAACGCGCGCGATTCGACGCGCGGCCGCTCCAATTTCACGGACCGTTCGTGGAACGGGAAATCCTTTCGAGCTTTCCGCGAGATTTTCGCGAGATTTCGCTGTTTGATCCGGGATCGAAGACCGTCGATCGTTCGCCGCTGGATGGCCGAGCGTTTCCACAAAGGACCCCTCCCCCCTGCCCCTCCGTCGGTGTCCCTTCCTGCGGGTTAATCGAATCCCCGCGAGTGCGGTATTTGCCCGGGAGCGGACGACGAAGGGCGAACGCGGCTCAAAGCGACCGGACGTCTTCGTGAGCGGCTCGAGGACGCGGTTCCGCGCGCAAACAACCATCTTCGAGAGGCGAGAACGCTTCGGAGCGAGCGAGAGGAGGATCCAGCGCGTTGCTCCTCGAGGAGCAACTGCGGGGAACGCGGTCCGTCTCGGGGAATTTTTCGAAACGGATCCCATCCTCGCTTCTCGGAGAAGGTGCGAGCAACCGCCGCGGAAGAGAAGTTTTCCCACGAGCTTTCAGCGGGTCGGGGATCGATAAGTGGCAACCGATGTAGAGGCATCCGACGTATGCATCCGAGTGCAACGCGAGACGTGTCCCGGAGAGAAGCCTTTCTCTCTCTCTCTCTCTCTCTCTCTCTCTCTCTCTCTTTCTCACTCCACTTCGAGCCTTTCGCCTTTTTTAACCCCGATGAAAGTTTCAGTTGACGATTTGGTGACACGGTTCCCCGTTCAAGTCGCGCTCCTCTCTCTGCCGCCTCCTCCTGCATCGAATCGCGACCGTCCTTTCCTTGGGGATACGAATCGTTTAGCAGAATCGAAAGACGTCGCGTCGGCGCGGGATTTTCTATTCGCGTCCGACGCGCGGGAGTTTCTATTCGCGTCCGACGCGTACACGCCGAACGCGTTTACAGCAATGTCTCCCTAACTGACGCTCGGATTGCGCAGAAATATGGACGATTTGGGAAGTGGAGATACGATTATTCGAGCCTCGCAGCTTGTTTCTTTATAGTTGTCGACAATTCGTAACTATAAAAATGATCCGCGAGGATCGAATACATCCACAAAAGTGGACAATTTTGGAAACGGAGATATGATTATCCGATCCTTGCGGTTTATTTTTATAGCTACGAATTGTGAACAACTATAAAAGCGTGCTACAAGGCTCGAATAATCGTATCTTCTCTTCCCAAATTGTCCATTTTTGTGCGCAATCTGAGCGTCAGTTAGAGAAACATTACTGTAATCGTATCTCCTCTACCGAAATTGTCCATCTTTCTGGACAATATGAGCGTCAGTTAGAGAGACATTACTGTATATCGATTTCACGCGTGAAATACAGTAAATTCTGCCTAATTGACCGACAGCTTGTACGCAAAAATGGACGATTTGGGAAGCGATTATTCGAGCCTCGCGGCTCGTTTTTATTGTTGCTGGCGATCGGTAACTATAAAAACGAGCCGCAAGGCTCGAATAATCGTATCTTCTCTTCCCAAATTGTCCATTTTTGTGCGCAATCTGAGCGTCAGTTACGGAGACATTACTGTAATCATATCTCCTCCTCCGAAATTGTCCATTTTTCTGGACAATCTGAGCGTCAGTTAGAGAGACATTACTGTATATCGATTTCACGCGTGAAATACAGTAAATTCTCTCTAATTGATTGGCAGCTTGTCCAGAAAAATGGACGATTTGGGAAGCGATTATTCGAGCCTCGCGGCTCGTTTTTATTGTTGCTGGCAATCGGTAACTATAAAAACGAGCCGCAAGGCTCGAATAATCGTATCTTCTTTTCCCAAATTGTCCATTTTCGTTTACGAATTGAGGGCCAATTAGGGAGAATTTGCTGCAATACCTCTATTTTTCCTGCAAGCGATTTTCCTTCGCAAGCAGTCTGCACGAACACGTGTTTCGGCGAATTTCATTCAAGTATAAAAATGTCGTAAAAATTTCAATTTTCTGTTGAAGAAGGCGATAATTTCACGCTAGAACTACCGAGCCCTATACAGTAAATTCTCCCTAATTGACGCTCAGATTGCGTACAAAAGAGGACAATTTGGGAACAAGAGATGCGATTATTTGATTATTTGATTATTTTATTGTTGTCTCAGGATACTGATATTTTTCTCAGTATAAATAATTTTGTATAAACATTAAAAAATCACTACTTTTCATTACGGTAAAGTGACTTATGCCACTTTCAATATAAACGGCTCATATATTATTCATTTTTCCAATTATTTAAGTGTCCGATACACAATCCAGTTCCACGAGGAAAATATTGTTGATTATTTAAAGAGTTCTCGTCCGCAAATGGTTAATCGCATGCGTCGAACGCGTCCGTCCAGCCGTTCGCGTCCGACGCTCGTAAGAAATCGCATCCGGACGCGTCCGATCGATATCGCGGCGCGTCCAAAATCTCTTCGGGAGATCGTCGAGCCACGGACCGTTTTAGAAACTTATCGGGGCCGGGCCGTCGTTTGTACACCTATTCCCATCCGAGCACGACCCAATTCCCATACGGGCGGCTGTTTTCATCCCGTCCGCGTCAGAATGTTAAATATCCTCGAGGAACGCAGGTGCATCCGTCGCTCATCGATCGGGTCTGTGTCTTCAAAGATTTATTTTTACACCGCGACACGGTTCCGCGGATCGTTTACGGCTTCGCTGCGAGCAAAGAGCCGCGTATTCTCCCTCGATCTTCGCGCATTCTCCGGCGAAACGAACGTTCCAGCCGCGGAGATGTAAACAGCGTACAGAGCGAAAGAGAGAGAGAGAGTGAGAGAGAGAGAGTGAGAGAGAGAGAGAGAGAGAGAGAGAGAGAGCTTGAACGTCGGCGTCGGGGGCGAAACAAGAGGCTGGCGAATCGATTTGCGTGACGCCGCAAATCCGATTGCGCCCTCCGCGTCCGCGGAAGGAACGATTAATCGAACGTTCGAGGCAAAACGATTCGCCGTGCCGTAAGACGCGGCCGTTTAACGCGACAACCATTCCCGCCGGTTCTTCGGCGCGAAACAACGTATTCATTAGCGAAAGTGGCGCGCACCGATTAATTAATTAAGCAAGCCCGCTGGCTGGTATTGACCCGCGCGCGGGGCTCGGTACCCGCTGTTTCTGCCCGCTCGCCGCAACCGGTGCGTTGATCAATATTTTAATGCAGCCGCGAGACGAAACGGACGCCGCAAGTATAAGCTCGTTTCGACGCACCGTCTCTCCTCTCCTCTCCTCTCCGCAGCGAGCCGAGCCGCCGTGCCGAGGAGCCGAGGCAACGCCGGAGAGAATTATGTCGTAACAGAAGCCGATTTCCCGGTATATATTTTCCCGGATTGCCCTCCGCCCGCCCCGCGGCGACCTCGTCGTCGCGTCCATCCGCTTTTAGAAAGCTATTAGAAATAATAATGCCCTCGTAAAACGATGGAACGAGGCAGCCGGGCGCGCGCTCGCGATCCATCGCGCATCGATTCCCTGAAATTTATTCCGGGCACGAATTGTACCATTTCTCTGTTCTTACGAAACGCGCGCCGCGCGGACTTTACGCGCTCGTTCCCGCGAAATTTCCAATTTTTCGGGAATTCTCGGCCTCCTTAACCCTTTCGCTCCGAACGACGGATATATCCGTCATCCATATGAACACTCGCGGAGCCGAACGCCGGATATATCCGACATCCACATGATCGCGACCTAATTTTTGGACTGCACCGCCTCTTGTTACTATTGCGTGAATCTTTTGGCGAAACAAACAAACGACAGTCCGAAATAAACGACACACCATTCATATTTGTTCTACCTGCATTTCCCATTATTATTGTGTTACATGTCATAAAGGGATAGAAAATCGAAAGTACTAACTTTAGGACTAATTATCATGTATTATGTTTTGTATTATGAATATTATGTTTTATTTTATTACTGTATATTATATATTATTTCTTCACTTTTTCCATTGTTAATGAAACTTTTTTTACCTATTAAATAACTTTATACCTTATGCAGAAATTATAACTATATTGTTTTCAAGAAAAATCCCTTTTCTTCCCAAATACACTATCCACGCGCAATGTGCACAATTTCGGCGGGTGGTTCCGTTCAGGAGGGGCGCTACGGCGGACTGAACCGTCGTAGCAAAAGGGTTAAGCGCCGCGCTGCTACGCGGAGAAGCGGACGGACGTCGGCCGTCCGCGCGATCGCGAGAAAGAGAAGCGATCGCGAGAAAGAGAAGCGATCGCGAGAAAGAGAAGCGGCCGCGCCGAGAAGGACGATCAATTTTCCCCGCGGATAATAAATTTCCCCAAGACCGTCGTCGGATTTTTTCGCCGGCGCGATGATTTTTCAAAATATTCTCGTCTCGGCCGCGCGCTCGTCGACGCCGCGTCGCGTCGCTTCTCCCGTCCCGCCGTTCTCGAGAGGTCCGTGATAATCTTTATATAATAAGCTTTGTGTCAGGCGATTATCCTCGACATCCAGCAGTCCTTTTCAATTATATCTCGAGAGGGGCGCGGAGAAATTGAGAGCAACGGAGAGAGAAAGAGAGAGAGAGAGGGAGCGAGCGAAAGGCGCATCCAGTCGTCGCTCGTGGACCGTCGCACAGCGGACTGGAAATCCGCTTTCTACGGTCAAAATCCAATTTCTTCGGTTTAATGTATTGAAATAGCCTGTTTTCCTATAAGCCGAGAACCGTGCAGCATTAAAACTACCGAGCATTAAAAGTGAAGAATGCGCGTTGCATTGTAAGAATGCTAAGACTGGATTTATTTAGACTCTCCGCGCGAATTTGATTAAAATGCATACTTGGATTGAGATATTTATTCGCTCGTTTTCTACGAAAGGGTCTTTAGAATCTCAGCAATTTTTAAATACAAAATTACCGGAACGCTGTCACCAGAATTTGCAAGTACATTAATTCGGTAAGCGGCGATATCGATTCATTTTCTGGCTCCACCGATAGATGTGGGCAATCCGCTCCCGAAATCAGTAATGGAACCTAATCGAAGTTAACACTTTATTCAAATCAGATGTTCGTATTTTAGTTTGGTAAGTTCGATTGTTATTTTCTTAACTATTTATATTGTACAATAGGGCTCTACAGCTCGTCTATCAAGGATGTAAAAATGTAATAAATAAATAAAAATGTAGAACAGGTCGATTTGACCAATTTGGCCGATTTAGCGTTGGTGCTTCCAAATCCAAAGTTACGAGATTTGACGTTGTAAAGACAAAATTATAAAATTCAATGTACAATAGAAACTCTCTTATCTCAAGATTTATTTTTGCGATATTCTGATACCAAAACGTTGTATTATCTAACAATTTCATCCAAATTCTCTACTAGGCTATAATATAACTAAATAATACAATAATTAGGTAATAGAACGAAGGAATATCAGAATATTGTAAAAATAAATGTTCGGATATGGGAGTCTCTATTGTAAAATTAAATATTTTATAAAGCAATTATATTGTATTGTATCTAGTAGTTATAATTGTTATAGTATAATATAATAATTTATATATTCATAATTCTAAATAATTTATAATTTACAATTGTATTGAATCTAGTTTTAATCATTTTCTAATCCGTACACATACATATCGTCAAATTCACAACAATTCAAACTTCGAGGAGAGTTTCAAAAATACTATAAAAAACACGAGAGTTTAAACAATTTCTCAGAAAAGAATATCAAATTTATTAATTTTAACGAATAGACGCCACTGTGTCACTGAACGCTCATAACCAATTTCAAAACAAACCACGTTTTTTCATACATTCTCGACGATCTGACGAAAAAATGTTTCCAACAAAACTTGTTCAGTACACACTTCTCCACAAGTTAGAATATAAAAGCTTGCAAAAAGAATTTATTTGTCACAAAAAATGGCAGGTCACCCGGACTTTCTAAATATTAACACGTATTTCTGACCTGACGGTATTCAAGCTGGCGTCGAGACGAACCCAACGAGCCATTATACCATAACCCGAAACCGTGGAACAACGCTAAAATAATTTTCACGACGGAAAGTGAATTTCCGGCGCGCCGCGGCGTCGTCGACGCCGCCGAGCGACGTGGGAACGTGGCCGCTGGAACGAGAACGTGTCGGCTGGCCGAAAAGCGTAGGGAAATCTTTCTCCGGGGCCGGGAATCTTTCTGGGCGATCGTAAAGCTCGGCGGAACGGCTTGATCGTCCTCGGGTCGGTTTACAACGCGTCGTTGGCTCGCGTAGAAACGCGCTCCGCAGCCCCCGCCGAGCCCTAAAACAGCCCCGGTTCGATCGAATCGGCCGACAGCCAATCCCCGGGCCCGAACGGCGACGATAAGATGAAAGTTTAGATTAAACCGTGAATATTTCAAGGCAAACAAGAGAACTCGAGGGGGGCGCGAGCGAGGGTGCCGGGCGCTTGCTAGGGCTGCCGAAGCCAGTCCGTCCGCAGCTCGCCGAGAGGACGAGGGCGACGGATTATGCAGGTTTGTTTTACGGATTAACGGTGCCGAGTCTCCGTGTTCCCGCCGCCCCGACGGAGTACATCGCGGCCCGAGCAGATTACTTTTCCGAAAAAGCTGCCGCTACGTGACGGCGACGAGATTCGCCGGACTCTAAGCGCCATCGAGCTGATCTTTCGCCGGCTAACGAATACGTTCCGTAAGACGATCATGGAATCCCGCGTTCCTGAGGGCTCTCGGCGTTTCGCTGGCCTCGTTTGGGTCTCGTTTGCACAAGGAATGGGACCGGATTGGGACCAGGGATTCCAGCTTTCGTCCAAAAATGGCGTGCGGGTCTCGGGGTTGCGATTCGACGCGTTCAATGTCCATGCTACTGGGTTGGCAACTAAGTAATTGCCGATTTCAGTTATAGATGTCTCTCACTCCCATTTTTATGATATCCGTAAATGTTATGTTATAAAATTATTATTATTATTAATATTATGTTATTTTTTATTATCCGTGAATGTTAGCAACTGGACAAATTGAATGCAGCGGTCGAGGAAAAGCGACCAGAATTGGTCAATCGTAAAGGTGTCATTTTCCACCAGGACAATGCTAGGCCGCACACGTTTTTGTCCACTCGGCAAAAATTGATGGATATTAGTTGGGAATTGATGTTACACCCACCTGATATCGCGCCATCGGATTACCACTTATTTCGATCCCCGGACAACTCCCTTCGTGGTAAAACTTTGAATGACGATGACGCTGTAAAATCTCACTTAACACAGTTTTTGGCCGAAAAGGATCAGACTTTCTACGAGCGTGGAATTTTCAAGTTGTCAGAGAGATGACGAAAGGTCATCGAACAAAATGGAAAATACATTACAGATTAACCCGAGAAAGATAACCTACGTCGCAGAGGCGCCTGCGAAGACTGTTGATTTTTGTTAATTTTTCATAGAGGTCTAGTGATTTAAGTTTAAAATTACTTAAAATATAAAAAAATATAATATAAATGCATTTTATTTTGACAATAATGCCAAACCTTTAAAATGACTAGATTAACTTAAATAAATATCCATTGTTAGTATAAAATTGACGCCTTAGAAAAGCATGCGCCTCTGAAGCGTATGGTTATCTTTTACGTACGTTGTCATATGGTTATCTTTCTAGGGTTAAACTTCAGTCCAAGTAAAAAAAATTTTTTATTTCATTGAACAAATCGGCAATTACTTAGTTGCCAACCCAATACATGGACTCTGCATGAGACGAGGCGCGAGAATTACGTGGCTATAAGGAAAAACGCTGTAAGTCGTAATTTCAAGAAGTTTTAGTTAATACGTTCATTGAATTGCAGCATGTAAGATGCCCACTTTGGGATCTGTTCGCCATTTTGGCGCGAAATCATTTATGGGATGAAATAGAAAGACGATTAAGAAATACGGTTGTTACTTCGAAAGAAGTGTTAAAACGAAATATTATTGAAATATGGCAATCGATAGATGCAAATGTTACTTCTAAGTTGGTCCACTCAATGGAAAACAGACTTAGGGCTGTTATAAAAAAGCAAAAGGTGGATCAACTTCCTATTAAAACCTTTAATCGTTCAATTTAAATAACTATTAATTGTTTCGTTCGAATACTTTTGCGAGCCATTTCTGGTACGTGTTTACAACAAATGTACCGTAAAAACGCTGTATATTGTTGAATTATTTTCTAATTTTGCTTACGCAGTCTTAAGATCCCATCGCTTGTTATATGTGTCATATTATATCAAATGCTTCGGTTTAACACATATATTTTATCAATTGAATGTTAGAAAAGAGAGTAAGCGTTCGAATACTTTCGTGTATAAGTGTACATATAATGCACACACAACGTCACTCACAGGACCGTTATAAATATTAACCCTTTTAGTGCCGGGCGAGAAAGAGGCGCTTATGCGAAGGATAACCGACTGAATTTTACGATTTTACTAGGATTTCGAAAAAGGCTCATAAAAAACAAACGAACAGCAATATTTACATAATTATATATACATATATATATATATATATATATAATTATAATTATATAAACGTAATTAAACATAATTATATATACATATATATACATATATTTTATATATATATATATAAAATAATAATAAATTCACACCATCTTATGCACGATTGTGTATATAGTCAAGGTTATGTCAAGGATCACGTGACGTGGAGGAATTATATATATTATTAATTATATATATATATAATTATGTAAATATTGCTGTTATTATATATATTATATAATAATTATATATATATATTATAATTTATCAAGGACAAAATAGCGAATAAAACGGTGACGTTTTTTTAAAATTATAACGTATTTATTTATTTATAATGCTAAAAGGTGCGGGCCGATATATCGGCTCTGGCACTTTTCGCCAGTGCAGCGAGGGCCGATATATCGGCCTCCGACACTAAAAGGGTTAAGAAGCCCAAAACAATATCATAGATTATTAAAATCCGTTTCTAATCCGGGCTTCGACCCGTCTCGAAGAAAAATATTGTTATCGTTGCGTATTATTCGCGCTGACTCGAGATCGTCCGTTGCCCTAATTACCTCGGAGCGGCTGTAATAGGCACTAGGATTTCGAAAACGTAATACGGTAACTCGAAGGTCAGGATTTGATTACACGTCATCCAAGGAGAAGGGACGCGACCGCTAGTTCGACATTCCTTTCAATCATTCGGGTATCGGCCTCGGGTCGCGAAGGGTGTGTTTACGTTATCGTTGGTCGCTCCGCGGAACTTCTCGGTGTTCGAAACATTTTACTCATGGGGTATATTATATCGTTCAGACGTTCGGTCGGTGTATATAACCGTCGACTTCGGTTGTCGCGATTCGGCTGGGTTATAATATTATATTTTTATTATCATTTTTCTCGAAATCGAAGAAGCTTGAGATCGCGCTTGGGATCGCGTTTGGGATCGTGCTATTGAAATCGCGTTTGAGATCACACTATATGAGCCGTTTATTTTGAAAGTGGCATAAGTCACTTTGTTTTTAAGTCGATATATTTAAGGGTTTGCGTTTTAACACGTTTCAAAATATGGATGCTAACTTTCGAGAAGATTTACTTGTATTTGTTATCTCGGGATACTGATATTTTTCTCAGTATAAATAATTCCGTATAAACATTAAAAAATCACCACTTTTCGTTACGGTAAAGTGACTTATGGCACTTTCAAAATAGTAATAACTTTTTTAAAAACTCAACAAATGACTTGAATATTTTTTAGACGATAAACTAGTCTACTAGACGACGATTAAAATGTCTCTTTAATTTTGCTATTACTTGGGAAAAGAAGAGAAAAAACTCTCCCTTTTTAACTTTTTTATCCGAGCCTGTAACAAAAATTTAAAAATACCATACATATTATAAAATTTAAAAAAGCATACATATAAGTTACCGAGATCTACGAGAGGCAATTTTTTAATTTCCATTACAGGCTCCGATAAAAAAGTTAAAAAACGAGTGTTTCTTATTCTTTTTCGTCATTCCAAATGATAGCAAAATTAAAAAAAAAGCATTTTGGTCATCGTCTGGTAGACCAGTACCACTATCATCTAAAAAAAATTCCAGTCACATAGTTCAATCTTAAAATAGTTATTGCATTTTAAGAGGTGTGCGAACACTTTTGCGGGTCATTGTATCAAAAAAGTGGAATTTTCATTTTCCCGACAGCTCTTTCGATGCTCGATGGTAAGAGGCGACGGAAAAGTTGATAAAAATTATTTTTCGCGGAGAAAGAAAGAGATCGTGCTATTGAAATCGCGTGTTTGAGGTCGCGGTATATTGAGATCGCGCTATATTGAGATCGCGCTATTGAGATTGCGTTTTTGAGATCGTGTTTGAGATCGCGCTATATTGAGATCGTGCATTGAAATCGCGCTTGGGATCGGGCCAATGAGTCGTCGTTCAATAAATATGAATCGCGTTTAACGCAATCGGTGATATTCGCATCTGTCCGATAAGACATTTCGAAAGACCCGTGCTGAGCGAAGCTAAGCCGAGCTTTCCTAATCGATGCAAAACCAAGCGAGCAAAACCGAACTGAGCAAAGCCGTGCCGAGCTGAGCGAAGCCGAGTCGAACGCGTTTGAGATCGCGCTGATGATCGCGTCGAGTTTAGTTAGTATAACTGAACTATACATTAATTATTAAATATATTTGAAATGGTATTTTATCCGTATATATATATATATATATATATATATATATATATATATATATATATATATATATATATACTTGTATGCACGTTTTTTTTAAGTTTTATATTATAAATGGCATTTTAAAAATTTGTTTATGGGCTCAGATAAAAAAGTTAAAAAGGGAGAGTTTTTTATTTTTTTTATTTTTGTCATTCCCAGTAATAGCAAAATTAAAAAGAGGCATTTTAATCGTCGTCTAGTAGACTAGTTTATATATAGTTATATATATATATATATATATATAATTTATTTTTTAATTGAGGGAATAAACGCGTATATAATATATATTTTATTTATATATATATAGTTTATTCCCTCAATTAAAAAATAAACCAAACAGAAGAACAACAAAATTGAATACGGCTCGTTCAATCAATATAAAATTAATTATGCCCGAAAACGTACCAAAGGCACAGCAATTGATACACATTCCCACAGTTACTGGCTCCACTCTCCTATGTTTCGATTTCTGTGCACGTAAAAGCAAGTTCCTACACTTAAAACGTTGCTGTACAGTTCTAGAATGACGCGTGTCGATTCGTTAAAGGTTTAAAAGGTTCTCGTTAAAACCGCCTGTAAATTTAAAAAATACACAATCCATGCAGTTAGTTCTCGACTCGTTCTCCGTTAGTTCCCGGTTAGTTCTGGCCGAGTTATCGGTTAGTTCTCGGTTAGGTCCTGGTTAGGTCTGACCACCACCGACCGACCGAATCTGCTGTCGAAAGTCGGCGTTCCGCCCGAACGTACTTCCTGGCCCGAAATTAGATGTTATCGCGCGCGCGCGCGTGCGTGCCGTCGATGGAAGCGTACGTGACTGCACAGACGCGTGCATTATTGCGCAGCCGTGTGTGTTATTGCGCTTTGTTATCAGATACGGAAACGTCGCCCGTGACATTTCAATTTCATGCGACATAAAATACCCCCCTGCGCCGCTGCATTTACTGCTTACACCGCCGCGAGCCCCCGCCGAATCCCGCGCCACCGTTTCCCTCTTATATATCGCCCTTTCCATCGGAGGAACGGCGGACTCGTAGAAAAGACTGCGCCGCTCGACTATCTTCGTTTTCCTCTTTTTCTTTTTTTTTATATTCGCCACGGGACGAGAAAACGACGAATCGAGCGGAACGATTCGCGCGTGCGAGGCGGACGGATTCGACGCTCAGAATCCACCGAGGCGGTTCTCTGGCAGCCAGGGAGCCGCTAAAACGAACCTCACCGCAACCAGTTTCCGTGGTGTAGTGGTTATCACATCCGCCTAACACGCGGAAGGTCCCCGGTTCGATCCCGGGCGGAAACATTCTTTTTTTTTTCTCCGCGAAAAATGATTTTTATCAACTTTTCCGTCGCCTCTTACCATCGAGCATCGAAAGAGCTGTCGGGAAAATGAAAATTCCACTTTTTTGATACAATGACTCGCAAAAGTGTTCGCACACCTCTTAAAATGCAATAACTATTTTAAGATTGAACTATGTGACTGGAATTTTTTTTAGATGATAGTGGGACTGGTCTACCAGACGATGACCAAAATGCTTTTTTTTTAATTTTGCTATCATTTGGAATGACGAAAAAGAATAAGAAACACTCGTTTTTTAACTTTTTTATCGGAGCCTGTAACGGAAATTAAAAAATTGCCTCTCGTAGATCTCGCTAACTTGTATGCATGTTTTTTTTAAGTTTTATATTATAAATGGCATTTTAAAAATTTGTTTATGGGCTCAGATAAAAAAGTTAAAGAACAAGAGTTTTTTATTTTTTTATTTTTGTCATTCCCAGTAATAGCAAAATTAAAAAGAGGCATTTTAATCGTCGTCTAATAGACCAGTCCCTTTATCGTCTAAAAAATATTCAAGTCATTTGTTGAGTTTTTAAAAAAGTTATTACGTTTTAGAAGGTTTTTACGAACACTTTTGTGGGCCACTGTACTCAAACGACTGGAAATCTTTCAACTTCACCACTTAATCCTCTTTGATCATTCGATACAAGTTTAAACGGTACACAAAATCTGTGAAGATTTAATCTCTTAAAATTTTGTTGAAATCTCTGTGCGAGAGACAGTTCCACAAAAACAAACAGCCTTTAACGTTCAGCTCAAAAAGTGCACTCGAGCTACTTTTAATTAATCATTTCTGAAATAACGAAGCACATGACGTTCAAAAATGAAATTAACTCTTTAACATCTTTGACGTCAACCCTGTCGAGCTGGAGAAATGTCTAAAATTGACTGTCGCGGGTTGCTTTGTAAGAATGACAAGATTTAATTAACAATAGGAAATAGAAAATATCGAAACGGTATTTCGACCTGCATGATCACTTTAGTATCAACCCTTCGCACTCGAGGTCATTTAACCCTAAATCCAAAATCGCTTTTCTGACCTGTAGTGTTTCCATTTCATACTACTTACTGCATTTTATGCACACGAAATTCAGTCTTACGACTCGTGTATACAATAGTTGCACATTTACATTAACAAATCTGATATTGCTCAAATTATTTTGAGACGTGACATGACAATGTTTGGTGGCGCCTCCGAGTCACCACTCGGCCGCGAAGGGTTGAAAATGGCGATGCGGGTAAAAGGTATCGCGAAGCACGGCAAAATTCGCCCGAAACCAATTAGTCGAGCCGGCGAAACGAAGATTCACGCAGCGACGCGTCCGCGAGTGCGATTCGGTCGCAGGCACCTTCGCGAACAGATCGATAAGCTTTCAGCAACCGCAGATACGCGAAAAACAGAGCAACGTTCGAACAGTTTCCGTGGTGTAGTGGTTATCACATCCGCCTAACACGCGGAAGGTCCCCGGTTCGATCCCGGGCGGAAACATTCTTTTTTTTCCTAATTTTTCGTGAAATATTTTCGGGGACCGGGAAGTATTGTCGTTTTTTTACGTTAAATTCAAGCAGATCGATTTTTATCTAGTTTTTATTTTCAATCAACGATGTAATCATCCTCGTTATCGACAACCTTTATGCCAGCTAGTGAGCTAATGTTCAATGTCGAATCGATAAAAATTACTTGATTTTTGAGAAAACTATCTGGAGACGGTATTTTGGACATCATCCAAATTTTCACATTTTTTGCCACTTGGAAAATGTTGCAGCGATCGGAATAAATGGAGATCTGATGGCGCAATATCTGGCGAGTATGGGTGGGTGAGACAGTACCTCTCCTACCCTAATTCATTAATTTTATCCATGGTTCGTCGCTGAAGCAATAAGTTGCATATGGTGGATCGGTTAGCTTTATCGGTTTAGCTTTTCTATATCATATGTATCTCTTCTGGTATTTGACTGGCCATTTCATCATAAATAGCAACAAAAGAATTTAAGATTTAATTATTTACGAGAAAACAAGTCACTCTAATCTCTTGAAATGTCTTTGGCATAACTCATAGTAGCGGACATATATTTAAGACCACTTGAAAAACGGTATAACTTTTTTTAAAAATGGGCTAAATGACTTGAATTTTTTTTAAATGATAGAGGGATCAGTCTACTAGACAATAATTCTAATGCTTTTTCTTTAAAATTTTGCTACTACTTGGAATGAGAAAAAAAGTAAAAAACTCATGTTTTTCAATTTTTTGATCTGACTATAACGAAAATTTAAAAAATGCATCTTTTGTAAGTTACATGCATGCTGCAAATTTCATCGATATCGGTTGACCTTGACAGGAGCTGTAAGAAATTAAAAAATGCAAAAATCGCAGTTTTGTTCCGAATTTTCGCACTTTCGACCAACAAGTGTGAGAAATCAGCAATTTTTAAAATCTTTTAACGCTTGTAACTTGACTTTTCATTAACCGATTTCGACACCAAGATCTACAAAATGCATTTTTTAAATATTCGTTACAGCCCCAGATAAAAAAAGTTGAAAAGCATGAGTTTCTTTAATTTTTTCCTTATTCCAAGTAATAACAAAATTTTAAAGAACTTATTAGAGTCATTGTCTAGTAGACTGGTCCCTCTATCATCTAAAAGAAAAAAAATTCAAATCATTTAGACCAGTTTTAAAGAAGTTACACCGTTTTTCCAGTGGTCTTAAATATAAGTCCACTGCCGTAGAAGTACACGACGAGCTCATAAATGACAAACGATTATTGGCATGCACAGGAACGACATTACTTTCCGCCCCCCTCCCCCACCCACATCCCTAATAATGGTCGCGTATTTTCCCGGAATCCGGCTGGAAATTTCGACGCCGGTTGCGCGACCTTCGGAAGCGAGGAGGAACGCGTAACGACGTGGCGGGAACGTAGGATCTCGCAAATCGGCGAGTACCGGTCGATTAACCGTAAACTACCGATCGTAGCGCGCGAAAGTGCATGCATTATGCAGCAGCCCCGTGTAACGATCGTGTAAACCGGACCGAGAGTATGCCGAGGAGAGCCATCGAGCCTGCGAGCCCCGCCGTGAAACTTTGATCCAGGTTCGAGAGCGTCGCATCGCGTCGCGCCGGATCGACTGCGTATAATCGGCAACGGGTTGGCCCTCCCCACCACACCTTCGATCGCGTTCTAGCAGAAACTAGAAACTGGCGGGGGAAACCGGTCGGATTCGGCTGGTCACGCCCCGAATTACGCAACCCATCAAAAGTCCCAATTATCGGCGACCGCGGCCTCGTTCGCGCTAAGATATAATATCTCGTGATCTCTCTCTCTCTCTCTCTCTCTCTCTCTCTCTCCCTCTCAACGAAACGTTGCGCGGCGCGCCGGATTAGTGTATTACGATGTCAGATCTTCCCAAATGATGCTTATGGCAACGTACGGGTTACATAGAAAGCAAGGGATTATTAATCATTAGGCGAAGCTCAGTTATTTTCAGCCTATTTTATTAGACTTTTCATTCTGGCCAATTGGTACTGTTAAAATGATACATTATATGTATTTATTAATTATTGTATATATGTATATCAATGAAACAAACTTATTATATATACAATAATCAATAAATGCATACAATAATAAATAAATAAAGATATATATGTATTAATGTATAATTATTGTATTATATTAATGTACTATATAATTATTGTATTACGTTAATGTATTATATAATCATTATATTACATTAATGTATTATATAATCATTATATTACATTAATGTATTATATAATCATTATATTACATTAATGTATTATATAATCATTATATTACGTTAATGTATTATATAATCATTATATTACATTAATGTATTATATAATCATTATATTACATTAATGTATTATATAATCATTATATTACATTAATGTATTATATAATTATTGTAGTATATTAATGTGTTACATAATCATTACATTACATTAATGTATTATATAATTATTGTATGATCGTATGATTTTACAGAATCAATTGGCCAGAATGAAAAGTCTAGTAAAAGCAATTTAACACGGAACGTGCTAGAACACACAAAAATAGTTGATGTTCATACATTTAATATTCAATAATGATGCACGAGATGTCAACAGCATGACACGCGGATGTGCAATTGATCTTCGAGAAATGATTATAAAAATAATGTGAAGACAGAACATCTATTGCCAATCTTATTTTCTGTGAAAATAAATATAACAGTATTTTGAACGAAATAATAATATTGCGTAAGCGATTTTCATTCTATTCATTTCATCGTTTTTCAATGTGCATTTGTAGAATGATATCTACAGGGTGTCCCGCATTTTTCGTACATTCTTCGGGAGTGAATATAATACTGAAATGCTATCGCATAACAAAAATATAGCGTAAATGCTTTGTCGAGACGTGATGACAGGAATAAGAAATGTGAAAGATTTGATATCGCTGACGCGCGCGCGCGTACAAGAGACGAGAATTGATTACAGAAATCAACATCGCCTGCGAAGAGATTAGACGAAATCGCAATCAACTGAAATAATAATTCCAATGATAATTCCAATAATTTCGTCGATAATAACTCGTCGATGCTAAATTTGTGTGAACAAAAAAGCGACAGCCGCTTCATAATGAAACGCATAAATATGCTAAATGCAGCGTTTGAATTATGATTCAATGCATTATTGTCATAAATTCTTAACAAAGCATTTTTATGAACTCTGTTACACAGCAAATTAGTATTATTTTCCCTCAGAGAACACGCTGCCGAGTTGTTTGATAAAAGTCGGCACAGCAGAGTCGACTTTTTTCAGCGAACGGACAGCTAATTCTTCGATTGGGACCACCGCGCGATGCACCGAAACTGGTACGGACAACTTGGCCGGGTCGTGTCGGGTCGGGTCGGGGCGAGTTCGGCCCGGAAGTTTAAAACGGCCGCAGTCGAGAAGTCCGAGCGTTACAAGTTCAACAGGCCGTGTCCAAAGTTTGATCGCGCGAGTTTAAAACGCATTTGATTAAAAAAGCCGGTGTTGCGGTTAGGTCCGGGTTTCAATTCCTCCCGGCGCGGCCCGGCGCGGATCGCCGCGGACGAGAACGCTAATAAGAGGAGGTGCACCGGCCCAGAAATTTCGCCGGGGGAGAAAACTCTGTCCGTCGAACTGGCGGCAACGACACCGCGGCGAGAAAATTCACGGGGAACGAACGGAGGATTTCCGAGGCGCGGGAGAATCCGGCAAGCCTGCGAGCTACCTATAGATCTCCCAAGGAGGATTGACCGAGATACGAGGCGCGGGAAGCATGGCTGAACGAAACTGGGGCGTCTTGCATCCTCGAAAAATGATCTCGACGTCGCATAACGGCGATTCGATCGAGTCGTATCGGGACACGGAATTATTTAAATTAAAATATCATTCACGAACTTTGTTAACACGTTGAATGCCACGCCGGTTTTACGGAAATTGTCCGTGGCGCCACGATGAATTTTCTTTTATGTGATACATATAATGTTGAAATATTGTCTGTAATAGATAAGTTACAGTGTATAACCATGTTTGACATGTTAATTGCGACAGGGGTCACTGTTTGAATTGACGATGGTAATCATACAAAATTTTAGATATTGACATTTGTTTGAAATTATATATATTTCTATCAATTTGGGCGCGCCGGTCACCGGTGGCACCCATGGCGTCACCGCCAAGTTAAGTGCCGGTCACCGGTGACCCCCGTGGCAACATTCAACGTGTTAATCTTCACTGTGCAGCTTGCATGAAAATTTCATATGGTACACATAGAGGTGTCATGCACACCGGAAAATTAAAACGGCTGTCACGGTTAAACTACGTATTATTTCGGGTCCGACAAATTGGTAAATATTCTTCAGACGTTCTAAAGTAAAGGTGAACAGCGTTTTTCTTAAAAATATCACTTTTACGTAGTAAAAAGAAATCCGGAAAGTTCACGCTTCGTGACTTGTTCAATACTTCGAACGCGGCTCGAGTCCGCCCCGACCTTCTGTCGAAGCCTCGTGCTACGGACTCTCGAACTTCGCGCCCTCGCCTCTCATTGGTCAGTGTTTTTCGTTGATAACTCGTAAACAAAGCCGCAGATTGCATTTTCGCAAAGGAAAAAGTTACTTAGAATGACCTCAGCTACTCCGCATTTCCGTATTGCGAGACATTTTTGGGGCACCCTGTAGATCGAGGTTGTAATACGTTGCGTGGGAACAAAATGGTCTTCCAGAAATTTTCTTCCGAGAAGAAATTAGGTTATTTTTAACACCGAATGTGTACAATGTGTATTAACATTTAGCTAAACGAACGAGAAGATCTCGTGTTTTATTTACATTTATATATTTATACACGATCGATATTTTATTCACATTTATTTTTCTATATTATTTTTTTATTATACACGAAGGTGTTTTTTTTTGCATTGTCATAAAAATAAGATTAGAAAAGATTAGAAAACACGATATTGGTGTTCGACGTGCAAAGTACCATTACTTATAGTTCCTTGCTTTACTGAATGCCAATTTGAATTTTCAACTTTTACTGGTATTTAATTTTTCCAGCGTTTTTCGTTTGCTGTGTATGTAGTACATGTTAATGTTAAGTGAACAAACAAATATCAGTAATAAAATGGTTAATTTTATAAAATAAAACCGTCCTGTTGATCCAATATTTTAACAGCGACACTTACTCTGCGTTCGACGAGTATACTCGTCATCGCTCGATTCTCGCGAAACATATAGGTGCGCGCTCTGAAAAGGTGGCGCCACAGCTAATTGGTTAAATGAAGTCGTTTTTGATGACCGAATGGGGAAATCTCCCATATTTACCTTAGCAACGCGTGGCTCTCGTTCTGCTTACTCTTTTTTTTTTTGTCGTCATCGGTCAGTCCCGACCTGAAGTTTCTCGCAATTCATTGAATAATTTTTTACTCTTCATAAAACACAGTTTTAATTAAACGCTGTTAACACACTTCGATTGCCGCGACAGCCACACGTGGGTGACAGAATCGTTCAAAATTTAATTTGCAAGAGGTACGAATATCGAGGAAGCAATTGATGCCATATGACCTTGCTTTGCAATTTCAATCTAATTGAGCGAAATACTTTAATTTCATTAAATCATTGAAGCGTTTGGTCGCGAAAGTGTTAAGATCAATGACCCGAGAGATTGTCATCGGTAGACTGCAGATCTATGTGCGAAATAAAAATGTTCTCGTTGCAGGAAGCAAAAACTAGATAGAAAGTTATTCCTTCTTTCAATAATTTTATTTGAGTGAAACTAATATATCAATTTGTTCTCCCTCTTCATTTGTAAATTGCACCCGCTAAATTTCGTCGTAAATGCATAAAATCCGCAGTGAAGTCATTTAGCAGGCAGCGCGAGGCATGGAAATTCCTCCGAATCTCCCGATTTCGCAACCGCGATACGCGCGTCTCCTTATCTGGCCGGCAGAAATCAGTTCCGTTCGCCAGCGTAGAAAATGATTCGCTTCTCCCGAAGATTCTCGAGGCGAGCACCACGGGGTCGTGTGAGTAGGAAGGCGTCGGGAGTCGTCGCGGGTCGGTGCCGATCCGTCGAGAGGCGACGAGACGCCTCCGCCCGAGAGCTTACGAGCTCGCAACTTCTAATGCTCCCGGCTGGGAGATAGGAAAATGCGAGGTAGCCTGGCCGCGTCTTCTTTTCCTGCCGCCTCTCGTTTCCTTTCTCCTCTTTTCCGGTTCTTCCACGTTCCTCGTTTCTTTCCCTTAGTTTTCTTTCATTCCGCCTCGGCGACCTAGGAGTTTTACGGCCGTCCCGTTACCCCTTTTTCCGCAGACGCTTTTCTCGCGGCCTCACCCCCTCACCGCCCCGTCCTTTCACCGGTCCCCGTTCCCGTCCCGTCCCTGTCCGACCGTAGACACGGTTACCCCGGCGGCTTTTGTTGCGCCGTGCGACGTGCGACGAACGACACGCGACCAAGTGCGCCGCGCGACGCCTCGACAATGCACCGGCTGGGTCGCACGCGATGCACGTCCGTGTCCGATCGTTTCGGTCGAACAGGCTGACCATTGTTCTCGCCTCCGTTTCCGTTTCCATCGCGAAATACATATTTTTTTTCGCGCGTCTCGTCGGAGCCGCGGATCCACTCCGGGTGCTCCAAATGTTCCCATCCTTATCTCTTTCTTTCTTTCTCTCGCTCTCTCTTTCTCTCGTTCTTTCTTTCTTTCGCTCTCCCTCTTTCTCTCGCTCTCCCTCTCTTTCTCTCGCACTCTCTTACTCGCTCTCTCTTTTTCTCGCTCTCTCTCTCTCTCTCTCTTTCTTGCTCTCTCTCTTTCTCTCTCTTTTTCTCGCTCCCTCTTTCTCTCTCTCGTCCTCTATTTCTCTCATTCTCTCTCTTTCTCTCACACTCTCTTTCTCTCTCTTTTTTCTCTCTCTTTCTTACTCTCTCTCTTTCTCTCTCTTTTTCTCGCTCTCTCTTTCTCTCTCTCGTCCTCTATTTCTCTCATTCTCTCTCTTTCTCTCACACTCTCTTTCTCTCTCTTTTTTCTCTCTCTTTCTTACTCTCTCTCTTCCTCTCTCTTTTTCTCGCTCCCTCTTTCTCTCTCTCGTCCTCTATTTCTCTCATTCTCTCTCTTCCTCTCGCACTCTCTTTTCTTTTCTCTCTCTTTCTCTCTCTTTCTCGCTCTCTCTTTCTCTTTCTCGTTCTCTATTTCTCTCGCACTCTCTCTCTTTCTCTCGCTCTCTATTTCCCTCGCGCTTTCTTACTCTCTCTTTTTCTCGCTCCCTCTTTCTCTCTCTTTCTCTCTCTTTTTCTCGCTCTCTCTCTCTTTCTCTTTCCCGTTCTCTATTTCTCTCGCATTCTCTCTCTTTCTCTCGCACTCTCTTTCTCTCGCTCTCTCTTTCCCACGCTCTCTCTTTCTCTTTTCTCTCTCTCTCTCTCTCATCCTCTCTCTCTTGCTCTCTCTTCTTCTATCTCTGTTTCTCTCTCTCATCATCTTTTTCTCACACACATTCTTTCTCTCTCTCTTTTTCTGACTCTTTCTCTTTTTTTTGTCTCCCTTTCTCTCTCCTTTTTCTCTCTCTCTTTCGCTCTCTTTCTCGCTCTCCCTTTCTCTCTCTTTTTTCTCTTTCTTTCTTTCTCTTTTGCTCTCTCTTTCGCTCTCTTTTTCTCTTTATCTCTTTTTTCCGTCTCTGTCTCGATCTCCGTCTCCGTCGAAACAGAGGCCATTGTTCCGAGCGACGACACGAGGAGGACTCGAGCGGATATGAGCTCGATACCGGTCCTAGCTCGGGCCCGATCTCGACACCGGAAACGGAAAGGGGAAACAAGAAACGGTCGGCGGGTCGGTCGGTCGGCCGAGCGCGCGCGCGCGCGCAGCCATTCTCGAGCGTTTCCCACGTAGCTCGATATCGGGGTCATCGAGGATCAAAGCTCCGCACAGCTCCGTTACGGAAAGATTTCACGACGAAAGGGATCGAATTTTCCGAGCTCTTTGCCTCCCTTACTCCACCGTCGTCGTCGTCGTCCGTGCCCGCTTCTTGCCATAACTTTTTCCATCGAATCCGATCGGATCGGATCGGATCGAGCCGCTGCGAGCGAGCAGGCGATAAGCGCTCGATCCATAAAGGATACACCGGGTAATCTCCATTGCTCGACCCGTTAACCGGGAGAAACGATGTAACGCGTCGTTCGGCGGAGGAATATTCGATCCGCTCGGCCAGCTGCACCTTTATTTACTCCGACCAGTCATCCTTGGTCGAGCAGGGTTAAAAGAGGACAGAGGGTAGTCGTCTGACCGTGATGGCCGAATTCACCGCGGAATTGTGTACTGCGGCGGACGAAAGATTATCCCAGTTAGCTGTGTTTGACGAGTATACTCGTCGTGGAGAAGTGGCAGTATTTTGCGGCATGTCGAGTATACTTGTCATGGAAGAGTGGCAGTATTTTGTGTTATGACGAATATACTCGTCATGAAAAAGTGGCAGTATTTTTCGGCATGTCGAGCATGTCTTGTCATGGAGAAGTAGCAGTATTTTATGTCACGACGAGTATACTCGTCATGGAAGAGTGGCAGTATTTTGCGTCGCGACGAGTATACTCGTCATGGAGAAGTGGCAGTATTTTGCGGCATGTCGAGTATACTTGTCATGGAAGAGTGGCAGTATTTTGCGTTATGACAAGTATACTTGTCATGGAAGAGTGGCAGTATTTTGTGTTATGACGAATATACTCGTCATGAAAAAAGTGGCAGTATTTTTCGGCATATCGAGCATGTCTTGTCATGGAGAAGTAGCAGTATTTTATGTCACGACGAGTATACTCGTCATGGAAGAGTGGCAGTACTTTGCGTCACGACGAGTATACTCGTCATGGAGAAGTGGCAGTATTTTGCGTCACGACGAATATACTCGTCATCGAGAAGTGGCAGTATTTTGCGTCACGACGAATATATTCGTCATCGAGAAGTGGCAGTATTTTGCGTCACGACGAGTATACTCGTCGTGTGTAAAACAGTAGTAATCATTGGCTATATGAATTGTACTTTTAGTGAAAACAATAAGATAAAAGCGGATGCTACAAGATAATAGAAAAAATAAATATGCATGTCGCGTCACATTCGTGATAAAGCCTTTGAAATTGAAGAATAAGTCACAAAAGGAATCCAAAGAGTCGCGACAACAATTATCATTATTACAAATTTAGGAAATTACATTTATCATATGTAGTTTTACATGTCGGAAGAGCAAAACGATTGTAAGAAATATAAATTTTATCAGATGTCTTACTTCCCTTAATAATTCGTAATAAGTTGAAAATAATGCTAACATTATCTACAAATTCTCCTAACGGCCTTATAGTTCTGTATTTCATCTATTCACTTTTGTCATAATGTATAAAATCTACAGTCTACTTATTGTTCATACAATATGTCCAATTATTACGTTTTTCACAAGCTCGAGCTTCTCTCAGCTCAAAAACATTATATTACAGTGCAGTTTGCATGTATTTTTCTATTAGAGGTTTTTATTACCCTCGACACATCCTAATCAATACCACAAAAGAATTAACAATAAAATGAAACATTTATACGCAGATTTCAAATCGAAACGACCCAAATAAATCACCCTTATTTCTTAATTTACGACGACACCCATCGGTCCCAAAGGGCTCGCAAACTCCGCGATCCGTGATTCGGCTGAATTCCTTCCAACAATCGCGATTAAAAACCGGCCGTGATTCTGCGCGCTGTTTTACCGAACAGTCGCAGTCTTTCCCGTAGGAGTTTCGATTCTTTCGGAAGAGAAAATCGTGGTAAAAGAGGGCGGCATTAATCGGGGGCGCGAGATAGGACCGGGCGACGTTGATGGAGGAGTCGGTGATTGGAATTTACAAGGTTGTCTCGGAATTCGGTGGCGCCATTCGTTCGCTCGTCGGACTCGGGGTGGTTTTATTGGCCACCGAATAAGGCGGCATTTTACATTCCGGCCGCGTGCCTGCTCGCGCTTTGAACGCGCTGGGCGCGTTTAACGCGACCGAAAACAATTCCGATTACAGAACGAAACGGAGCCGGGGCGGAGCGATAAAAGTGGTCTCGTGCGGTCGGAGCGTTTCGGTTTCGGCTTCGACCGCGTTCCTTGTGCCGGTTGCGTTCCACCTTTGTTCTCTCTCTCTCTCTCTCTCTCTCTCCCGGCCTGCAGCGTCGCGGTCTCGTCGCGCAACGGAAACGCGCGGAGACGTTTTATTTCGCACCTGAAATGGATACACGCGGTGCGTACGGAGAGCGAAATGCAGAAAGGGCGCAGCGAGTCGGCCGGAATCATTTTATCGACCGATTTTCCTCCCGCTGCAGCCGCTGCTCCGGCTGTTATTCACGGCGTAACGTTATCTCGGTGTTCCTCGAACCTCTCTCCTTCCCTCTTTCTCTCGTTCTTTTCCTCTTTTTCTCTCTCCTTCCGCGCGCCAGTTTCTCCGCGCCGCGCCGCATCCGCGCGTTTCCAACCACCTTCGGCATACACGGCATACCACTTTCGGAGCATAATACGATAACGGTGTGTTAAGTACACTTTACGCTACTTTTTCTCCGCGTCGCCCCGCCGCGTCCTCCCCCGCTTTCTCGGTTTTCAGCCGCAGCCGCATCCCGTGCCTGTCTCCGGCTCGGAAATATCCCCGGTTCAATGCGCGGAATTTTGTTTCGCGATCCTCTCAGGATTCCCGGGGAACGTGCGAGCGGGTCCGAGCGAGTCCCTCGGCTCGGCATCCCTCCGTTACATCTTTTTCCAGCCTATCGTCCGACCAGAATCTCCAGCCGAGCGGAAACGACGATAGCAGGCTCGCTCGCGCGCGCGCGACTTCTTCTCCGAGCCGTCGCACTCGCGGAAAATCCTCCCTACGGCTTTCTCTCCAGTCACGGGCCGTCGCCGCAGCATCGATCAGCTTTATTTCACTCGGGCCCCGGTGTCCGGATACTTTCCTCGAAAATATGCGACGCGATTTTTCCCCTTCGTTCCCGCGCCGATCAAGGAAACCGCCGCGCCGCGCCGCGTCGCGCCGAGAGCTTCTTAACCCGAAACCGCTCCGAAACCCGCGCTGATAAAACGCCGACGATTTTTTCCGAGCCGCGATATCCCCCGAGCATAGCCACGAAATACTGCTTCCACTCGCGAGATGCCTCGGGAACCAGGATAACTTGCCACAATTCTGCAAATGCGTCTTTTTTTGCGGTGACAAATGACGCCGCGTTTTTGCGGTTCTTCCCGTCGTTCGCGAGGCACGGATGGAATTCCTGTTACGATCGAGGACTCCTGAAACTTTCATCGGGCGCGACCGTGTCCGGTCGAATGGCTGTCGAAAGACTGTTGTACTCAATTGAACGAACTTTTTGTTCGTGGCGTCTTGTTTTGCCAGCGAGGATCGTTTTATGATACATAATGCATGAACTTCATGCGGACGATTAACGATTCGGCGGTTTCTTGTTGGACACGCTTTCGACTGGATCAAATGAGCCGTTTATTTTGAAAGTGGCATAAGTCACTCTGTTTTTAACCCGAGAAAGATAACCTACGTCGCAGAGGCGCCTGCGAAATAAACAACTGACTGCACCGTGGATGACGCAAAGACTGGAAGCACCCACTTTGCCAAGGCATGTGCGAAGCAACATTGAAAATATTCTTCCAAAATCTGCTGTACAGACTTCCACAGATGATGAAGAAGAACCCTCAGCCAAAAAAGGCGTTATTGCAGTCTTTGCACGTCTAAAAAGAAAAGAATGTCAAAGATGACCTGTGCCAAATGCAAAAAGACAGTTTGTGGTGAACACAAGAAAGACGTTTGTCATGACTGTCTCTAAAGAAATTTTTTATAATATTATAGTTTTTTTTACACTGATTATATTATAGTCTACTAGTTTGTAAGGATAAAACACTATTTTTTGTGATATTTTACGGGATTTGTTCCCATAAACAGAAGACTGTAGATTTTTGTTAATTTTTCATAGAGGTCTAGTGATTTAAGTTTCAAATTACTTAAAATATAAAAAAATATAATATAAATGCATTTTATTTTGACAATAATGCCAAACCTTTAAAATGACTAGATTAACTTAAATAAATATCCATTGTTAGTATAAAATTGACGCCTTAGAAAAGCATGCGCCTCTGAAGCGTATGGTTATCTTTTACGTACGTTGTCATATGGTTATCTTTCTAGGGTTAAGTCGATATATTTAAGGGTTTGCGTTTTAACACGTTTGAAAATATGGATGCTAGCTTTCGAGAAGATTTACTTGTATTTGTTATATCTCAGGATACTGATATTTTTCTCAGTATAAATAATTCCGTATAAACGTTAGAAAATCACCACTTTTCATCACGGTAAAGTGACTTATGCCACTTTCAAAATGAACGGCTCAAATGTCGAACCCAAAAGTTTGGAAATATTATTTGGGCTTTGTGGAACATCGTCGAATCAAGGGTTAATCTTAATCTTGTCATGAAATAGGGGAGAACTGCCATGATTGGGACACATATTGAACGAGGGCAATATCTCGAAAATTATGAATTTTTCTGTAATATAATTATAGTTGCTTCGTTATCGTATTAGAGACATTACAGAGATATTTTTAGAGTTGTGTGAATAAACCGTGTAATATGAAATTGGGAAATTAAAGTATGCTTTATGAAAAGGAAATTAACCCGTAGAATATTAAGGTATAATAATAATATATTGCTATGTGCACATCACAATTTTTTCTTTCTTTGAAATTGCAGTTTTTAGATTAAAGAATTGTTTGTTTCTACGTAATAACATTTAAAATTACTTAATCCATACTTGCGGTAAACCTAATAAATAGTATCTTTCTTTCTCGCAGCAAAAACGTCGACAAACATTTTCATTTTTTTTTACGATTTCGCAGTTCTACGAAAAATCTGAGAAAAATTGAGCGCGCTGCTTGTGATAGTACCTTATCAGGGAATTAATATCAGAGTAGCATAGTAATTTTGCTTTCGACAAATCTTCAATTTTCCGTATTTTCCGTATTTAATTGTTTAATATATAATTTATATTTATAATTATATAAATAATTATTTTAATATATCATTCATATTTATAATCATATAAATAATTATTTTAATATATAATTTATATTTATAATTATATAAATAATTATTTTAATATATAATTTATTTTTATTTATATTATTTACATTTATTATTCATGTTTATATTTATTTATATCATTTATTATTTAATATATAATTATATAAAGTACGAGTAGCCATATATCTATATAAAATGGTTCTACATATAATTTTCATTCGAACGAATTCTTATTCGTACCTAGATAAACTTTCATTTTTATTTTTATTTTTAAAAATAAAGCGAAGCGATTCCGCCGCGCGCAATCGAACCGACGAAATGTCCGCGTTTTCCGACCAGCCAATTCCGCCGCGAGTCCGGAAGATCTCGACGGTTCACGCGTCGCCGTCCCATCTACGGTTCTCGTGTCTGGTTCCCGGCGATCTTGTTACGAGCGTCGAACGCGGCCGGCAATTACGTCGGCAGCGCGGATCAAAGCGGTCGAAGTATCGCGGGGAAAAGGAAGCAAAGTAGATAATTAAAGTAGCCGCGTAGAGAAGTACGAAGAGGGAGCATGTCCCCGCGCCCGTCACACTGGCATTTCATTCAGGAGCGTAGTCGGCGCGCGAGGAGACGCTCGTCGAGTCTTGCGGCGACGCGGCGCGGCGCGGCGCGACGCGACTCGACGCATCGCGCGGCTCTGCGACCCGTGGCCGGGAAAGTAACGTGCTCGAGAACCAGAAAAAGGAGGATCTCCGGCGAGTTCTCGACTTCGCTTTGGCTGGCTCCCCTTGACGAGCCTGAAGACAAATATGCTCGAGAGCGACCTCGACGAACTCCTCCTTGCTCGCGCTCGCAACTCCTCCGCGGGACGGAGAGAGAGAGAGAGAGAGAGAGAGAGAGAGAGAGAGAGAGAGAGAGAGCGAAAGAGCTCCAACGACGTCGACAACGACGACGACGACGACGACGGCGGCGGCGACGACGAGTTACTTTAAATTCAAAAGTAACTATTTGCGTCCTCGGTTATTCGCACTTAATTTCATTTGCGCCAGCTAACTAGCTGCGAGGGGCTCGCGTTCCTTTCTCTCGCTTGCGCGCTCCCTGGCTCGCTCGCTCGAAAACTTTCGATTCGCGGCGCGCCGCGCCGAGCCGCGGGACGCGGCTTTCTTGCCAAAGGACACCGACCCGCGAACGGCGCGCCGCGCTTCCCCCTTAATCTCCAAAATTTCTTGTCACCCGGAGCGAACGAGAAACCTCGGTACACCGGTGACGAGTTTTCGAAGGAAGTCGTTAGCGATGTTCCCGGCGTCGCTTCCGCCCACCTTCGAAAGTGGGACGAGCGTTTTTGTTCCGAAGCAACGACTTCCCCCCCGAGATAAGCGTAATGTATTGCGGCCGAGGCTGAGGCGATACCCGCGACAAGCGAGGCAGAGGAAAGCGGAGCTGAGCCGGAGCGAGGCGAGTCGCCGGTGCGTGCTCGCATAAATCGGTTAACGCGGATGCATAAATCGCGAGGCTATCTTCCCGCGAGTCACGTATCCGCCGAGCGGTTTCCTTCGCGGATGCGGGCCAAGAATAAACTCGGAGGCTGAACGACGACGCTCGGCGAGAGGAAACGGGACCCGACCGCCGGTAGAACAAACATCGATTTACGTGATATCGTAGACCGGAAGGATATTGGTTTATTTTGCGAAACAGCTGATTAGATTTTTATACAGCGAACTGCATTTTTGAAGATGTTCCTTCGGTTTCTTGTGTGACCTAACACTCTGGTCTACTGTGCCGGAGTCACGGGTAAGAGTGGAGAGGACCGCGATTGTGTATTAATGGAATATCGGTGTGAGAAAGAAATGGCTCCAGCACAGAAAGCCGTTCTTCAGTAATCGGATGATAGAAGCAGTGCTTCTCAAACTATGAGCTTTAAATATTAATTTAGATATTGATTTGAATTACTTTAAATATTAATTTAGATATTAATTTGAATTACTTTAAATATTAATTTAGATATTAATTTGAATTACTCTTTAAATATTAATTTAGATATTAATTTGAATTACTTTAAATATTAATTTAGAGAATGTAAATTAGTTATATATTTATTTTGGACAATGTAAATTAGTTATATATTAATTTAGAGAATGTAAATTAGTTATATATTAATTTAGAGAATGTAAATTAGTTATATATTAATTTGGAGAATGTAAATTAGTTATATATTAATTTAGAGAATGTAAATTAGTTATATATTAATTTAGAGAATGTAAATTAGTTATATATTAATTTAGAGAATGTAAATTAGTTATATATTAATTTGGAGAATGTAAATTAGTTATATATTAATTTAGAGACTATAAATTAGTTATATATTTTGTTGCATGCGTATTAATCCTATTAGGTACATAAATTATAATAAAATGTTAATAATTCCTTCAATATTTTAGCGATTAAATTACGGCTGATAACTTCTTAAAAGATACTTCAATTTCTTATAAATTTTTGGAGTGTCCCAAACATTTACGATGAATTTATTTTAATAAATTTATTAGTAATTTAAGTAATTTATTTTATATTAAAGAATGAATGGCATAACCTTGCTTTTCGAAAATGGATAGCATCGCATCGTGCGCTAATTGACGGTATTGTTTATTATTATTATTATTATTATAAAAAACAATTGAAGCGAGCTCTCGCTATGTGGTGGTTCATATCTGTAATTATAAGCTCCTCATAACTATAACCTCTTTAATTCACACATTTTTAGGTCTGCCGAATTCCAGTTAAATCAGAAGTCTTACATTCTTCCTAAATCTTCTAAGTTCAAAAATCAAAATCTTACATCTTAATTTGCCATCAGTCGAAAACCACCGTGTTCGTCTCATCGTTTAAAAATAAAGATCGCACCAAACACGATATCGTTGCAATTAAAATTGCTTGTGCAATAATTTGAAGTTTGAGCAGCATCGCACATTGTGCGCTACATAATTAAATTTTCGAATGCTCGGTCTAGCACAGCCGCTTAAATAAATCCGACGACAAAGACCGCAAGCCAGTAACGAACTTCCAAAAAACCCGTTAAAGTACATAAAGCGGAAACGAAGTTACAGACAGCCTTTATCGCCGGCGAAGTCGTTCGGCCGGCCTGTGCAACGACCGCGTTCGACCATAATTTCTCGCCTCGGTTTCACCCCCCGATCGCGGCGATACCTCGCCCCGGCGAACCGGTCCCCGAACCCTGATTCTTTAATCGCGGAACGAAGAGACTTTTACGGACATCTCGTCGGCTTAAAGCCCGTCATTGTCCGCGGGTAAGCGCCGCACTTGGCTCGAGCGGCTCGAGTCGCTGCGAATTCGTTTAGCACCTGTTTAAGCCGAGAGTGTCCGGCGATAAAGGACCGATTACGTCCTCGGGTTCGGCTTGCACTCGTAAAACGAGCACGGCGCGCCGGCAACGAGCAAACTACGGGCGTAAAGGGACGCGGGTCCGCGCGGCGAGCATTAAATTCATGGAGCTCGATCATCGACGAGGGGCAGACGCCGGGCCGCGCTACGTCGAACAAGATCAATTTCCGCGGAGCGTTCTCTCGGAGTGGTCAGACCGGAGGCCGATCAACCGACCGTCCCCGGTCTTCCGTAGCCACTTTGCCCGGCTTTTTCGCTACCCGATAAACACGGATAGGCCCCGCGCGCTCTCCCTCGGCTCCGCCGCGAGAGCAGCTCGCCCTACTTCCGCTAAAACGTCCGCCGTCGAGGCATCAGTCTTTGCATCCCGTCTTTGTTCCGCTCGGCTCTGCAGCAACCATCTGCCACCCAGTCACTCCTTAACGCTTCAACGGCCGCGAGAAAAACCTCGACAATTTCGCGAAACTGTAGTACGTCATTCGACGAAATTAAAATTGAAAAGTCGATCGGACATCGATCGATTCGAACGTCGATTACTTTTTCAAGGTTTTTAGCATCTTGCGAATCTTAGTAAAATTGAGATGTTGCGACGGATCAGCGTATAGATTAATTGTTGGAAATTAAATTTTACTCAATTCTGTCATCCATGTATGGGTGACGCGACGGCCAGAGTGTTAATAGCGTACTTACTTTCGATAGCGATATACTTTCTTGATAATACAAATGGGATAAATTTTATTAATAATGTAATTATATAAATGATTACTTTAATATATAATTTATTTTTATTTATATTATTTGTATTTATTGTTTATGTTTATATTTGTTTATATCATTTATTATTTAATATATTAATTATATACAGTACGAGTGTGTACATATATTTATATAAAATTATTCTACGTATAATTTTTATTCGAACGCGAATTCTTATTCGTACCTAAATAAATTTTTATGTTAATTGTTATTTTTATCTCTATTTTTATTTTATTTATTCGAATAAAATCTTATTCGGATCTAGATCACTTTTTACACTATCGGATATTTATTCGAATATACAGGGTGTCCCAAAAATGTCTCGCAATCCGAAAGTAGGAGATTCCTGAGGTCATTTGAAGCAACTTTTTCCTTAGCGAAAATGCAATCCGCGGCTTCGTTTACGAGTTATCAACGAAAAACAGTGACCAATGAGAGGCGAGCTCAGCTGGCGCGAGGCGATCGAGCCAATGAGCAGAACTGGGCTTCCTGCGCTGATTGGCTGGGCCGCCTCGCGTCAACCGTACTCGATTCTTATTGGTCACTGTTCTTCGTTAATAACTCGTTAACGGTGCCTCGGAGAGAATTTTCGCAAAGGAAAAAGTTGCTTCAAATGACCTCAGGAACCTACCATTTCCGGATTGCGAGACATTTTCGGGACACCCTGTATTTCGCTCGACTTTTACAACGACCATGTAAAAAAATGAAGCACCGCGAACGCGTAATTTGTTTGTTCCCCACTAAGGCCATTTCGAAAGAAAACGCCAGTCCCTTGACTTAAACCTTATATACTACTGTGATCAAAAAGTAAGGTGAAATTGTCATTTAAAACTCTCGGACATTAGGAAGGCAGGCAATTGTTTTTTTCCTAGGTTGGTAGGACTGTCTATAACAATTGCCAAGCGTCTGTTTGTTAAAAGGTTTAATTATCTCCGAGTTACACGTGTTTTAGTAAACGAACAAAAGTGAATTTTTCGATTTTTACAATGGGTGATTTTGTTGAGCAAAGAACTTGCATCAAATTTTGTTTGCGGAACGAATATTCTTGTGCGGACACGTTGAAAATGTTGCGGCAGGCCTTTGGTGATCAAACTATGGCACAAAAAAACGTTTATAAGTGGTACAACGAGTTCAAAGCGGGCCGAGAACGCGTTGAAGACGAACCGCGCTCTGGACGACCATCAACGTCTACCGACGAGGGCCACGTCCAAAAAATCGAAGATTTGGTGCTTGAAAATCGTCGATTGACAATAAGAGACCTTGCTGATAGTGTTGGAATATCATTTGGTTCAGCCCAAACCATTTAGAAGGATGTTTTGTGTCTCAAACGCGTCAAGTCTCGATTGGTGCCAAAATCGCTCAATTTGTTGGAAAAAAAGCGTCGCGTTGATGTATGTGAAACTTTGCTGTCTGACCATCAGCACCACTTGAAATGCATCATTACTGGAGACGAGACTTGGATTTACGCATACGACCCTGAAACAACCGACCAATCCAGCGAATATCGTGCAAAAGGTGAAGCAAGACCGAAAAGACCACGGCAAAGTCGATCGAAAATCAAGGTTATGTTGACAGTTTTCTTTGATTATCGTGGTATGGTGCACTATGAATTCCTTCAGCCGGGACAAACTGTCAACAAAGAATATTATTTGAGCGGTATGCGTCGTTTGCGTGAAGCTATTCGCCTGAAACGGCCGGAATTATGGGCGAACAACTCTTGGTTCCTTCATCACGATAATGCACCATGTCATACTGCATTGGTTCTTCGCGACTTTTTTACCAAAAACTCGACTCATATCGTTCCGCAACCACCGTATTCGCCTGATTTGGCACCGTGCGATTTCTGGCTATTCAACAAACTCAAAAGGCCAATGCGGGGACGCCGTTTTGACACGATTGAGGAGATAAAAACCGAATCGAAGAAGGTCTTGAAGGCTATACCGGAAAAAGACTATTCCGACTGTTTCGAGGACTGGAAAAAGCGTTGGAAACAGTGCGTTTTATCGGGCGGGGATTACTTTGAAGGAGATGAAATTGATTTGGAAGAATAAATAAAGAATTTACATTTTATAAACAAATTCACCTTACTTTTTGATCACAGTAGTACAGTGTCATCGTCGCATTTCAAGAAAAATATTTCTAAAACCACGAGGGACCCAGGCGACTCGAGGATCGCCGCAGCTCGGACCGTTGCATGACCGCGACTACTTGGAGCGGGCCAGTAGAATGCGACAAGGGTTTCGCGTCGATTCGATTGGATCGGTATCGGAATCGCGTGGCAGAACGCGACGCGAAGTGAAGCGACGACGATTTCCGCACAATGGCCCGCAATTTGTACGTGCACACGTAGCGCGGCGCAGCGCCACCGCGGCCCGTAAACCTCGAAATATCTAATCCCCGTGTCTGGTAATCGATCGAGTTCATCGGCCCCCGATATCGCGCGCCGATTATCCACGATGCCGCGAGCAGATCCCGTCCCGGCATGCTCCGCCGAATTCGAATTTATCGTTTTTCCCGTAAGCGACAACTGACAATCGACAGCCGACAACAACGGGGCCCGCGCGCCGCTCTCTTGCCTCGTTAGGTGGGCTTCGACGACGTTCTCGTGGGAATTGCGAGCCAAAGCCGCGAGGATCATCGCGGAATAACGCGTCGTTTCACCCGCGATATCGCGGCTCCTCGTCGCCCGGAATATTTCCGGACCGAGTGCGAGAAGATTCCCCTCCGAAGATCGTGCTTCCAGATAAATCGACGAATGGCTGAGGCAGTTGCGAGCGATCTAGAATTGTTAAACGATAAATTGCTGTGGTCCAAAAGCGACTAACAAGTGTTGCGTTGTAAGAATTACAAGATAGAATTTGTTTACATTTTTTACAATTTTGATAGTGCAATAATTTCTCCCGGAAATGCCAAATTTCGGGTTGCTCTGAATTTCCCTGTGCTAGTCCTACGTCTATGCAATTTATTGCAACGTTGATGGTTAGAGTCGACGGAAATACGATTATTCGAGCTTTGCGACTCGTTTTTATAATTGTCGACACGCGGTAACTATGAAAACGAGCCGAAGGCTTCGATAATCGTATTTCCTCTTCAAAAATTGTCCATTTTTGTTTACAAATTGATGAAGAATTCCGAATAATCGAATGTATTCGACGATTTCTAATTTCTAAGCTTTGTAATTATGGAATAAAAAATTTGAAACCGGCCATTTGAGCGGCGATGATGAGTTTAGTGTTAGCACGTTTTAAAAAAGCATATCAAGCTTGTTAATTTTAACAAATTGGTGCTATTCAATTTCGTTGTTTCTCAGACAATTTCGACGATCCGACGAAAGTTCAGTATTCGCTTTTTTACGAAATAGAATACGAAAACTCGCAAACAGAAAATTTTATCGTAGAAAATGCTGGTCACAGATGTATTCTAAATGTTTATTTATCGTTCTGGTGTTAATCCCTGTATGCGCTGTATGTATGCACTGTAACACCGAGCCAGACTCTCGATGCAGATAAATATTATCTATATCTTCCGAATCAAAATAACAGAATTTGATTCTTCTGTTATCAAAATCTAGAGTAAATTCAATGTAATTGGTTGGACACACAAGAAACAAAAATTGTCTCGTTCTATCGGAGTAATTATTCGACCGCGGATCTTTATGCAAAATAAAAATTGTCTGCATCAATTGCAAGACGTGGAAACCAAGTGGAATCTTGTTTCTCTCTGAAATTATTTCAATAAGCTGTAATCGACGCATCAAACACATTTTTAATTTCATTTAATTTCATCGCTATTCTATATTTCTATATTTCTGTATTTCTATATTTCTATATTTCTGTATTTCTGTATTTCTATATTTCTGTATTTCTATATTTCTATATTTCTATATTTCTATATTCCTATATTTCTATATTTCTATATTTCTATATTTCTATATTTCTATATTTCTATATTTCTATATTTCTATATTTCCATATTTCCATATTTCTATATTTCTATATTTCTATATTTCTATATTTCTATATTTCTATATTTCTATATTTCTATATTTCTATACTTCTATATTTCTATACTTCTATATTTCTATATTCCTATATTTCTATATTCCTATATTTCTATATTTCTATACTTCTATATTTCTATATTCCTATATTTCTATATTTCTATATTTCTATATTTCTATATTTCCATATTTCCATATTTCCATATTTCCATATTTCCATATTTCCATATTTCCATATTTCCATATTTCCATATTTCCATATTTCCATATTTCTATATTTCTATATTTCTATATTTTACCCATACATTCTTCCCGTAAATGCATAAAATCCGCGGTCCGTTAATTATCGACGACGAAGAACACCTAATCAAGATAGCCGCGAAAGAAATCTCGGTGCAATGGATTAGAGGACGAGCAGAGCAACGAGAGACGGACGATCGGAAACAATTAGCCTGTTTAGCGCGAGGGAATCGAATGAACGTCGCGGCGCATCCATGCCCGGTGCATCGCGGCTGCATCGTGACTGCACCGAGCCGGCTGCAGAGCCTAGCTGCGGCATGGCGGCGTGGCAGGGTTGCGTGGCGCGGCGTGGCATGCAGGCCACAGCCCGGAGAGCCGCGAGTGCCGTGGCGAGGGAGAGCTCAGTTCGTCTCGTTGCATGCTCTGCGCAAATGTGCATCGATGCACGCGAGGGAAACTCCACGCCTCACGGGCATCGACACGCCGGGCCGGCGTGTGCTTCACGGGCTAAATGAATTTTGGATTTCGCGTGCGTCACGCGTTCCAGTTGTTTATCGTGCATACACCGAATACACCGGCGAATGCGAGTGTACGCGGATCGGAGCAGAGCGGAGCAACGTGTACGCATTTACGCATAGAGCACCCGCGGATGCAGATTCCATCGACTTCGCGCCCCTGCCCCGTCCCCGTATTTTATCCGAACAGCCGCGGGATCGTTATCTCTCCATTGATCTATATTTCACAGTGCGACCAACTCGTCGACGCCGCGATCGCGGTCATGCAAATTTCGCAAGACGACGGGACCCGCGACACGGTTTCCGATACGCTTTGTCGTCGAAGCGTGCGCGGGATTATACGAGAACTCGACGAACCGGTAAACTGTTCGGTCTTGTTGTTGGATTCATTCGGTGTGAATGTACAAAAATTCTTCTGTTTTTTTTTCTTAAAGATGATGCAGCTTTGCTGTTCTCGATCGGGCGTTCGTCTTAATACTCGCAAGGCGGTGGTTGGGTGAATTTTGACCCGGAGTATTTAAATCGTTCGCTTAATTACTCGATTTTTGGCGATTAAATCAAATAAGTTGCTGTTACGTTAGGGACAATAGAGAGGTTTTAGAATGTCTCCCTCTCTCTCTATCTCTCTCTCTCTCTCTCTCTATTTATATCTATAATAATATTATTAATATAATCTCTCTCTTTATATATATAAATAACGTAAATTTAAAGAAAAGAAATATTAAATTTATATAATATAAATAATATATAATATATATAAATTTATTTAATATAATATAATATAAATTTATAAAAAAAGAAATATTTTATATATATATATATACATAATCGATTTGAATAACAATGACAAGATACAAAGTGTTTTTCTCATAGTTCATCGATTTATTTCTTGCATATTTTTTTCACGTTTGAAAAGCAGAAAGTGTAACCTTGAAAATAAAGTGATCGTAATTATTGTGATCAAATGCAATTGAACAATCCATACAGACATTTTACAAAGATTATATGTGCAGGGTGTCCCGTAATTATGTTAACACTCTCTCTTTTTCAAACATCAAAAAAATATGGAAGAAATAAATCGATGAACTATAACAAAAAAACACTTTGTATCTCATCATTGTTATTCAAATTGATTATTTTCCTCGTGAATTCTTGTATAAATAAATATTCTTATTTGAATAAATTCTTATCCGAATAAAGTCTTATTCGAGCAAACTATCTAGATAAATTTTTATTCAACCATGTCAAACAAAATTTGATTTCTCAATCTCTCTATCTCTAATCCGTCATTCGAATCAAATTTCGTGCAACTCTGTACAATAGAACAGATCTTTCGAAATCGTGTTAAATGCAGCTTACAAGGACGCAACATTTCGGCACTGCATCGAGACGCGAGCAAAAAAGAAGGAGGGGGAAAAAAGCGCGCGAGTTAGCATCTGTACGCGAAACTGTTATGCTCTCGACGTCCAAATACGCCGCGATTATAACAAAATGATCAGTCCTCTGAACCGGCTGCTCATCGAATTATCGTCGCGAGATGATCGAATCTCGGCGCTGGGAGACGCAACAGAGACATTTCCGATTAGAGGAGAGAATGATAGGAGCAGTCTGGCGAATCGAATCCGGCGTTTCAGTAAATACGAGCAGGCAAGCATTTTCCGGCACATTTAACCGGATTATCTAAAAAGAGGAGCTCCGCGCGAGATCGGTTTTCCATATTCCTGCGGCGAAGCTTGCGCAAGAGCACCGTGCACCTGTTAGAGGCGTGGGCGTAGGCGGAGGCGAGGGCGGATAGGACGCGGCGGTAGCTCATTAAACTCCGCGACGAGATTAAAATCGCGGCGGAGCAGAAAACGATGGTTATCCATGTCGGGCGACGTATTGCACCGGGCCGCGTTGCGGCGAGCGCAGTCAGCAACCGGGCTGCCCGCAACGACCTTATCGGTGGGGGAGGGGGGGGGCACCATTAGCGATGCTGATGCCGACGCCGCTGTCGCGGAATTATTTGTTGCCGACAGTCGACGGTGAATTCATCGCGCGGCCGGCCGCGCTAAACCCTTCCGATAGCATCGCCTTCCGTGAAAACCGAAAAACTGAATTTATTGGTCGCCGTCGCGGATCGATAAGAGCTAAATTATTTCAAGCGGCTCGCCGTTGCCGACTGTTTAAAGAGAAACGACACCACGGAATTTCAGATCGTTCTTTTCGCTGTCGATCGGCACCGCCTCGAGGACCGCCGGTCGATTTTTGCAATATTTTTTGGACATCCTGTAGGTATACAATTGAGTGCTGATTTTACATAGATGCCTTTTCCTTCGAAAATGTAGAGTTAATTAAAAAATATATATATATATAATAAATAAAATATATATATTTTGTTATTTATATAATATATAAATTGAAAATATTTATTATAATTTATTATAATATTAATATATTATAATATAATTAATTTATATATTATAATATATTATAATTTATTATATTATTATATTTACTATAATTAAATATTTATTCATATAAATAAAAATATATATACTAATTAAATATTATATATATATATATTTATCTCTTATATTTAATTTATATATATAAATTAAATTAAATATAAGAGAGGCACTTAGAACATTCGTTGCCAAGCTCACTGTAAAGAAATCTATTCCAGATGCCAACATTTCTTTCTTTCTTTAAATAAATATATAATAATAAGTAACACGTGATAAATAAATCCTCTTTATTTTTGGTAGTTTAAATTTTAACGGATGCGTCGCGGTGGGCGAGACCACGAGACCAACTCGTGGTTGGCAGTGAACGTGTTAAAGGGACACCGCGAAAAATAAACGTGCAATAAAGAACATTTCATTTTTAGTAATTATCGTCTTAGTATTATGATTGAAGCATCAATGATTAGCTGAGATTCGTCCGATTAACACTTTAACTGCCATCGGTATTTCCCTTCGTCGAATGAAAATTGTAAAATTGTTCAACAGTTTTACGTTTCGCGGAACGCAATCGAATTAGAAAGATACCGGGTGTCCGCGAATTATCTCGTACATACTCTTAGAGTGTGCGTTCTAAAACCAAAAATAACACTAAAATTCATTATCATAAAATTGAAACAACAAATTCCATTTTTTACATACTAAATTTTACCAAACAATTAATTAATCGACTTCAAACAAAATGTCATATAAAATGTACGTATCATGTCTCGCACGATAAACATAAAGTTAATTACGCTTGAAAATAAGCAAAAGACGCAACAACTGCCTTTTACACGTTGAATCTTACCAAACAATTACTCTTGATCGAAATTAACCCGAGAAAGATAACCTACGTCGCAGAGGCGCCTGCGAAGACTGTTGATTTTTGTTAATTTTTCATAGAGGTCTAGTGATTTAAGTTTAAAATTACTTAAAATATAAAAAAATATAATATAAATGCATTTTATTTTGACAATAATGCCAAACCTTTAAAATGACTAGATTAACTTAAATAAATATCCATTGTTAGTATAAAATTGACGCCTTAGAAAAGCATGCGCCTCTGAAGCGTATGGTTATCTTTTACGTACGTTGTCATATGGTTATCTTTCTAGGGTTAAATAAAATCTGACATAAAATTCAATACGTCTCGTACGATAAATACAAAGTTAATCGCGCCCGGGAATAAACAAAAGTCACGGTAAATGGCAACGACACAGTAACCGGCTCCGCTATTGCGACGCGAACGTCGCCGCTGTCCACTGGATTCGCGAGCGTGAATCGCAAATGCCGTAATTCCGGGGGTCGAAGTACACGGTGGAAATAACGCGTCGGTAAGGGAGGCGACGTTGGCAGGCGGACGTATCCATCGCCGGCATCCCCATAAATCCCCCCGCGTCCCATAAAGAACTAACTCGCCGTTTATCATGCGCTTTTCCGTGCGGCGTGTGTTTCTCCCCGGAGAGAAATATCAGCCGGACCGACGGTTCCGAAAGAACGGGCCGACGAAACACCGGCGCTTCGCGGTGCGGCGCGGTGCGGCGCGGCGCGGCGCGGAAGCAGCGTGGCAGAAGCGATTTAGCCCGGCGCCGTTCGCGAATTAATAGAGTTCGTCGCGTTAAGTGGTCGGCTCGGTCGCTCGGCCGGCAGAGCGGGAGCGGGCTAATTACCGGCGAACAACCCGGGCAGCCAGCGCGGCCCGTATTATCACGGCCTTAAATTACATTCTTTATCGCGGCAACGTAATTTGTACCGTCGAGCACGCGAAAGAATGTCGGGACCGCGCTGCCGGAGCGCATAGAGGGCGAGAGAGAGAGAGAGAGGGAGAGGGAGAGAGAGAGAGCGTGCTGGCAGCCGACAGCACACCGCGGGCTGCCCGCGGGTACGCGGCCCGAGACGGAACTTGCTCGAAGGCAGGGCTCGTCACGGGTCCGCGCGAGCACGAAAGAAAAATACGCGCGCGCGCACCCACCGGCAACCAAACTCGATTATTTAGGAGCGGAGCGACGCGATAAAAAAAGGAGGAGCCGCGCCGCGCAGCTTCGTCCTCGCGGTGCCGCGCGATATATGCGAGCGTACGACGCGGCCATAAATCGCGGAACGCCCGTAAATGCCATCCACTTCATTTTTCATGCTCGCCATTGTCTCCGGGGAGGCGCAAATGGACGACCGAATGTCCTCGCCGCGGAATTGGAACCGTGTACTCGCCAGACGCGCCTCGCTCGTGCTCACGAATCCTCCGCCTCCTCCGCCTCCTCATCCTCCTCTTGCTTCTGCTCGTCGATTTCCTCTCGCGCTTCGCGAGCTCGAATCTCCGCGCGTCGCCGGAATTAAACTTTCAAATTTCGACACCGAGTCAGCCATCCCTAGCCGCCTCCTTTTCCGAATTGGTAATCGCGTCGGGTTATCCGGATCCTTTGCTCGTCTAACGTCGAGCAAGGGGTTAAGCTGGGTTATGATAGCGACCTAGCCCTCCTATTTTTCACGTCGGGCTCTCGACGACGACCTCGACGCTGTTTCATTGAAACGAACCGAAGACGCTTGTTGTTGGTTTTCATGCTAGACTTTAGGCCTGCCTCGCCTAATTTAACACGTTCCGTGCCGAGCTTTTTTTACTCGAATCTTCACACTTTAATATTTTACTAAAACTTGATGTATTACGTACAATTATTAATTCTCGTACACATAACAACGTAACAAAAACTTATCAACGCCCATTCTTGCGGTGGAAATTGATTCTTCGGTTCTAAATTTCTTGTAAACAATTTGTTCAGTTCACTAAGTAAACATGCAAGCGTGTACCATCGATGGTACACGTGGCACGGAACGTGTTAAATTATAATTTTTCTTAAAGATATGATACACGCATTTCAACTTCAACAATTTATTCTAATAAATCGCATCCGCGAAAGCCACTATAGTGGCGCATAGTGCCTAAGAGGTTAAAAGACGAACGAACACTTTCGCGTTGGCCACTGTATTATTAACCTTTCCTTCCTCGCTGTTCCTAACGCAACATCAATTTACTTAATCCAAGTGTCGAAACTCTTTCATCGAATAACCAAAGCAATCGCATGCGAATGCGGCCGCGATTTCCAGATTTTTAGTCGGCCCGTGTCTCGGAGGTAAACACACGGCGCCGAACGTGCCCGGCATTTGGAACTCGCGAGTTCGCGCTGTTCAGTTTTTGCCGAGTCGGGAGCAGAGAAATCAGTTTCCTCGGCCGCGAATCTTCTCAGCATTGTCGTTCGTCGTCGTCGTCTGGCGGGAG
Source organism: Megalopta genalis (assembly GCF_051020955.1). Classification (NCBI taxonomy): domain Eukaryota; kingdom Metazoa; phylum Arthropoda; class Insecta; order Hymenoptera; family Halictidae; genus Megalopta; species Megalopta genalis. The sequence goes on along the minus strand of NC_135013.1, from coordinate 25,885,332 downwards.
CCGGTGAACATCGGTCGGGAAGCGTCGTTGTTGAGGTGCGTCGTGTGAGCACCTGATATCGTTATTCCGCGATATTAACTATCTATCGGGTTGTAAGGCCGACTACGCTTTGCGACGGAATAGGACGATATCGTTGTCCGTTTACTTAAAAATGAACAACTGTTTTACTTAGTAGTTCGTGAAATGAGACGTAGACTGGAGTGACGAGCGATGTTGAACGATATGGACGAGGTTACGCAGGAGTGAAAAAAGACTGTGTGAGGTGGTCAAGAGTTCTCGTTTTTATATGTTTCTCGCCGAGAGAAAACTTGAAGATCATTGGTTGATCGCGAGGTGGAAAGGGACCTTAGGAGTCCCGGTCGTACCCAGTGTCAGGTAGTAAGAAATCCCGGAAAAGGCGACCGAAGGGATGCGTGCTGGCGACCCTGTCATAAATTAAGGAAATGTTGCCGATGAAGTGTGCGTTATCCGAAATTGCAGAAATTACTCTATTGCCGGAAAGGAGACGGGTCGAAGGAATTGGAAATTTAGAAACTGCAGGCGAAGGCTCCACGAAATTGGAGGCCCAACGAACGTGACTTTTGTCAACTGCACGTTGAAGGACCGTCAATTTGCCACGCTGCACCGAAGGTTCCCGGTAAACAAACTGTTTTTTAGGGATTGAAGAAAGGTAGTCCGTCCCGGAAAAAGTCGGGCGGACACGGCTGGAAAATTCCGTTGCAAGACGGAACAGTCGTTGTCCGAGAGACCGGCGATGTAAAACCGTCTTGGTGCGGGTGGTGGTTGGCAGTGGTCCGCGGCCGCGAACAAAAGGGTGCGAAGCGGATCGGAAGCGTGGCCAAGAGCGGTCGCGAACGGACAGGCAGTTCCGTGTGTGGAATTTACATGCATAATTGAGGCCGGCAGCTTCGTTACGAAGCTGCCTACCTACCGCCTAGCCTGTTGATCGCGCCGCGATTCCCTCGCGCACACCCCCGCCCCTCCCCCTACTAATTAGTATTTGAAATAACGCTCGGCCGTGCCGGGCTAGCGGCTCCTGTTTGCTGCCCGGAACATTGCATATCGGCCAATTATCTCCACTCGCTGCCAAGTTCAACTAGTCCTTCGTTAGCGAGCGACGAAACGAGCCCGGAGTCTTGATTAACTCCGTCCTCCTTTTTCGGCCACAGCCATTCGGCACCGCGGGTTGCCGGCTCGACGATACGACCACGGATCGTCGTTCGATATTTTCGGCTATCATCGATCCCTGCGAACGATCGATCTGCCACCGGGAACACTGGCCACCCCCTGCAGGCCGCAACGCGGCTATTTCGGGCGTCGAACAGCGGTCGCGGATCTTGCGAACGTGGCCGGTTCCTCGAAAATTGTATTTTCACGGTGCGATTGGTTTCGCTTTTTTTTTGGACTTTCTGGATTTTTTTCCTTTAAGGTTCCTGATGTTACGCAAATGTTTCTGTAACAATGTTTAGGTGAACTTGTTCGGTTATTATTATTGTACAAGCGGGAAATGTGGGGTTCCTGAGGTCATTTTGAAGTAACTTTTTCCTTGGCGAAAATGCAATCCGCGGCTTCGTTCGCGAGTTATTAACCCTTTGCACTCGAATGGTGACTCTGAGGCACCACTGGAATTTGTTATATCATGTTCTAAGATAATTTTTACGTTAACAAAGTTTACATTTTAAAACATTGTTAGAAGTGTAACCGTTGTGTAAGTCGCAAGACTCAATTTCGCATGCATAAAATGCGCTTTGTCATATAAAATGAAAATACTATAAATCGGAAAAATTATTTTAGATTTACAGTTAAAATAGCTTCGAGTGCGAAGGGTTAACGAAAAACGGCGACTAATGAGAGGCAAAAACTGGGCTTCGACTGCTCGTTGGCTCAACCGCTTCGCGTCAGCTGATCTCGCCTCTAATTGACGCTCAGATTTTGTCCACAAAAATAGACAATTTGGGAAGAGCAGATGCGATTATTCGAGCCTTGCGGATTGTTTTCATAGTTACGAAATGTCAACAAATATAAAAACGAGCTGCAAGGCTCGAATAATCGTATCTCCTCTTCCCAAATTGTCCATTTTTGCGTGCAATCTGAGCGTCAGTTAGGGAGACATTACTGTACTAATAACAGAAATCATACGCACTTTAAATAGATCCAATCTTTTCATTGTTATAAATAGATTGCGCATTTTATGAATTTATAGTAAAAATGAGGTGACCAAAGATATTGCTAAAAAGAAAATAATTATGCTATAAAGCATAAAATAAGTTTGGATAAATATTGACCAAGTTTGACTGACAATAACTCCACGACAAATCATCGTAGGATGATAAATCTTTTTTAAAATGAAAGCTTGAAATCTCGACTTTAAGATACCGTTTCTAGATTTGTAATTATGTGCATCCTCGCCACTGCAATCCTTCAAATGTCAGGCCATGTTTGTCATGTTGAAAATTGCCGAGTTCGACGAAACGCACGGACTTCGTACAATTTTTTACGGAGATGCGATTATCAGTCGAACGAAGTCCGATTCTTCCTCTTTAATTTGAAAAAAAAGAAACGCGGCTGCGATTTTTTTTCGCAAAGTTGCAGCACTTTAAAGTAGTCCTTGCATTTTTGGCATGAAATCAGAGCAGACTCGCTACAAGCGGTAATAGAGCAACGCGGAGGAAACACACGCTACTGATATTTACACGTACATGCACACAAGGTGCATACTTTCGTACACATCGTGTGCATACCTGCACACGAAGTGCAAGATCGAACCGGCAACTTCCCTATGGTGCACATCCGATGACGCCGACGCCGGTGGTACATGACGCAAATGCAAGGGTCACTTTAACCCTTTCATAGGCACTGGGAACTATGCTACCCACCCACTCTTAGCGCGCGTATGGACTACCAGCCTCAAATATTCGCGCCGTTGAAAATTCTTATTGAATTGAAATATTCTTGAAAGTTCATATTGTGCCCATGAAAGGGTCAAAGTGCTGCAACTTTGCGAGAAAAAATCGCAACCGCGTTCCTCTTTTCCTTAAATTGAAGGGAAAGTATCGAGCTTTATTCTACTGCGAACGGTATTTCTGAAAAAAAATTTACAAATTTTCACAAAATTACAAAATTTTAATCTTGGCAATTTTCCATATGACAGACATGACATCACATTTGAAGAGGGTTATAGAGGTGAGAGTACATCAGACTTAAAATCCAAAAGCATCGTCTTAAAGTTGAGATTTCAAGCTTTAATTTAGAAGAAAAGTCATCGTCCTACGACGATCCTTCGCGAAGTTATCGACAGTCGAAGTTGGCCAATGTTTATCCAAAATTTGTCCATGCTATAATTTTTTTCGAGCGGTGAATAAAACCGCAAAAACATTTGAAAAATTTCAAAACACTATTACATTATTCTTATCGCAATGAAATAATTAACAGAAAGAAAGAGTCGTCTCCTGTGTCTCCCAATTAACGCAGATAATGTTTATTTTCCATACAAATCTATGAACTAGTCATAAAACAATTGGTCTTGATATTCATTACTTAATTGAATTTATTTAAACTTTATACGACTTTTTACTAAAATACATGCTCGATTAAAGGAGTTTCTCTAAAAATTTCTCTCAGAAGCATTTTCACAATATTAAAAACTGTAAAAGAAAAAATGAAAAATCGGTCATTTAGACTGATTTGGTAGTTCCAGCGTTAACCCTTTCGCTCCGAACGACGGATATATCCGTCATCCATATGAACACTCGCGGAGCCGAACGCCGGATATATCCGACATGCTGGTAAAATCGCCTCTTGTTACTATTGCGTGAATCTTTTGACGAAACAAACAAACGACAGTCCGAAATAAACGACACACCATTCAAGTTATATTTGTTCTACCTGCATTTCCCATTATTATTGTGTTACATGTCATAAAGGGATAGAAAATCGAAAGTACTAACTTTAGGACTAATTATTATGTATTATGTTTTGTATTATGAATATTATGTTTTATTTTATTACTGTATATTATATATTATTTCTTCACTTTTTCCATTGTTAATGAAACTTTTTTTACCTATTAAATAACTTTATACCTTATGCAGAAATTATAACTATATTGTTTTAAAGAAAAATCCCTTTTCTTCCCAAATACACTATCCACGCGCAATGTGCACAATTTCGGCGGGTGGTTCCGTTCAGGAGTGGCGCTACGGCGGACTGAACCGCCGTAGCGAAAGGGTTAACAGTGTAATATAATTCCTATAAAAAAAAATGAAAATACTGTAGTTCAGAGAGATCCCTTCGAATTCACAGTTAAAACTTCGAGTGCAAAGGGTTATCCGGATAGCCTGCTTAGTCGCGAGCATCGCTTAAAACCCTTCGAAGCCGGAAGGGCCAAAGAAACCTTGACGCCAACAAATTCCTTTCGCCTTGATTGTTACTATTCCAGCTCGCTCGTTCTCTCACAATTAGCGAAACGGGCTTCGGCGCTTGGCAAAGGGCTCCCTTGACTTTCAGGCCGAGACGGAGCGATCTGCCGAATCAGAGACAGCGCGCCGCGCGTCTGACTATCGTTTCGCGCGCCGGACTCCGCTGCGAATTCCTTCGGCGGGCGCAAGAATCTTGGAGCAATTAAGACGGATGCCGAGCTATGCCAGGCTCAAAGGACCGGAGGGATGGGAGCAGAGGAGCCGCGGATGCGAGAAGGGAGTCGGATCGGCTACGGTATGCGTGTCGGAATTACGCGGCGCCGTGGCTGATAACGCGACTCGCGCGCTCCAATGCGCTCGCGCGCGTGTCGATGCCGAGCAATTTTGCAGACGGCACGCGGGTTAATTGATGACGGTTCGCGAGCTCGACTTTCGTTCGCCTAGAATCGCGAGCCTCCGGCGGATAACGGATCCGTCGAAATAATCGCGGCGCCATCCGGTATTCCGCTCGAACGCCGGTCATTATTTAAAGCGCGCCGCTGCAACAAATTGAAGAATCCGTACGAAACGTTATTAATATCGGCCTGTGTACAACGCTGAGAACGAAAGTTGAGTTCCATTTACCAACTCGATAAAATTCGATATCAAATAAATGAATTGATTTGTTGCTTTCGTGTCCGTATTGAAAGCCCACTCGTGGCCGAACGAAGCGGCGCCGCGCGTTTGTTCCGTTTTCCACGGGAGCGACAGGGAAGAAGCCGCGAAATCGGAATTCGCTGCGTGAAGGTCCCGAGAAATTTAGTGGATTTCGATCTGGATTGCAACATTCCGACTTCGAAACACGATTGTTACGATCGTTCCCGATCACACTTCTGAGCCTTAGTTATAAATTATCATTGATAACGCGCTTATGAATGTTAACAAGTTCGTAACGTTTACATTCATCGCGTTCATTTTCATTTTATATGTATATAATGTTAATATCGCATTTACTTATACAACGCTGGATGCAATTCTGACAATTCGCTGGATATAGGTTTTTAATAGCGTAGACATTTTTTGAGAAATAATTCTGTAACTTTTAATGGCGACTCAGAGTCGCTATTCGAACGAAAAGAGTTAATTCTGTGACCGCAAGGAAAAACGCCGCATGTCTCATGTTCAAGACGTTGAAGCTTTAAGCTCTAATTGCTAAATGCTTTGTAGTATGTAGTAGTGTTTCCTCTTTTATACATTTTTCGAGCCTATCGAAATCGTTTTCACGATTCGTGTCTGACAAATACAGTAATTTCTTCCGGAAATGCCAAATTTCGAGTTGCTGTGAATTTCCCTGTACTAGTCCTACGCCTGTGTAATTTATTGCTACGTCGATGTTAAGGGTCGACGGAGTCGGTCAAGCATGTAATGAGGCACGCGACGCGAATTCTAGGAAGGCAACACAAAATGGTCCGTTTGGGTGTGAATCAGGTAAGAAAAACCACGGAGCTACAAGGTACAGCAAATTCTGCCCAATTGTCCTTCAACTTGTAAATAAGAATGGACAATTTGGGAAGAGGAGATACGATTATTCGAGATTTCCATCTTGTTTTTATAATTGTTAACAAACGGAATCTATAAAAATGAGCCGAAGGCTTGAATAATCGTATCTCCCCTTCCCAAATTGTCCATTTTTGTTAAAAAACTAATGGACAATTAGGGAGAATTTATTGTACGTGGTGGGTGCTAGGTACATGACCGTCGAATCATGGCACGTGGCCTTCGAATTGCCTTCGAATCGTGTCACATGACCTCCGAGTTGCCTTCGAATCGTGGCAAAAGATTAGAAATAAAAAAGTTAAGTCATCGTTTTTATATTCTAGCATTACCATGTATTCGTATTAACACTTTAGCGGCCGCTGACACAACAGTTGCGCCATGGCACAAACTGACGTTAACGGCCGCTGGTACAACGTGTGTATCATGCGCGGTATATTCAGGAAAAGTCGCTACGCAAGGAGTGGGGGCAGGCGACGCATGCGCGTAAGTCCCACACAGCGGCGTGGCGCGTCTACAGGGTGGCACCTGTTGTATTGTATTGTACCTACAGCTCTGCGTCGCGTCGCGTCGCCATCGTAGTTCAGAATTACAATGCTCACCCGGTAGACGCGCCGCGCCGCTGTGCGGGACTCCCTCCACACGCGTCGCCGTCCCACTCCTTGCGTAGCAATTTTTCCTGAATACGCTGATCACGCGTCGTTCGGTACCAGTATCGGTGGTATAAACTACTAGTTATTTTCGAGTCGACTGTGAACGAGTGCGAAATCGCAATTTACCTCGATAATATAACAACAAACCTAAAATTTCAATATTTGTGAAGTTTACCTGACAATTGATCGCTGATTCGCAAACCATAATTTAATGATAATTTTGTTTATTTGTAAAATAGCAGTTTAATCCAGGATAAAACGTTGGCTTCCCATGAAGGTTTCTCATAAAACCGCGCGGCCTGTTAAGTGTTAATGTACACCGCCGTGCTGGCCGCCGCCTTTTATCACCGACTGTCCCGATTTTCTACAAAAACGAGCCGCGAGGCCCGAAGAATCGCGACCTAGTATTCTCAGATCTGCCGGTTTCAATTCCGGCCTCCGAGCGTTTCTGAGAGAAATTACGTGAATCCTAACACAATTCTACCGCTCGATTAACGCCTAAACCGAAACATTTTGAAACTGTGCCACGCGGCGTGTTTCCCCTAAAAACCGCAGAACTGTCGGACCTCGTATTTTCGGTATCGGAACCCAAAAAAGAAGGAAGAAGAGTTGTACGTTGAAAAACGGAGGCCGAATAAATAATCGACGCAGGACTGGAACACGTTCGCGTCGCTGCCGGAGGGCCAAGGGTGCGCGGAGGGCGGATGTGCAGGGGTGATAGGGTGTGGGGTCGAGTCCGGCGCAGAATCTCCTCATAATTAATGGCAGTTAAGTTGAGCAGTATGCCAGTAGTCCGCGTCAGCTGCACCGGTGCGAGCGAACGCGAGGCGCGCTTCGGTTGTTGGTGGAGAGCCTGCTCGAACAATACCGCGGTGAGAGGGCAAGAGCAGCAACGAGAGAGAAAGAGAGAGGGAGAGAGTAGAAGCAAACCAGAGAGAAAGTGAGAGAGTAGAAACAAGCGAGAAAAAGAGAGAGAGAACGAGAGAAAGGGAGAGAGTGCGAGAAAGAGAGTAGAGGCAAGCGAGAGAGAAAGAAAGAGAGGGAGAAAGCGAGAAAGAGAGTAGAGGCAAGCGAGAGAGAAAGAAAGAGAGAGAGAAAAAGAAAGCGAGAAAGAGAGTAGAAGCAAGCGAAAGAAAAAGAAAGAGAGAAAGAGAAAGCGAGAAAGAAAGAGAGGGAGAAAGAGAGTAGAAGCAAGCGAGAGAGGAAGAAAGAGAGTAGAAGCAAGCGAGAGAGGAAGAAAGAGAGTGAGAAAGCGAGAAAGAGAGTAGAAGCAAGCGAGAGAGGAAGAAAGAGAGTGAGAAAGCGAGAAAGAGAGTAGAAGCAAGCGAAAGAGAAAGAAGGAGAGAGAGAGAAAGCGAGAAAGATAGTAGAAGCAAGCGAGAGAGGAAGAAAGCGAGAAAAAGAGTAGAAGCAAGCGAGAGAGAAAGAAAGAGAGACAGTGCGCGCGCGCGACAAAGAGAGTCGAAGCAAGCGAGAAAGAAAGAAAGAGAAAGAGAGTACGAAGCAAGCAAGAGAGAAAGCAGGAAGGAACGAGAGGAAGAGGGTGCGACGAGGGAGGAGGCGAGAGAAGAGAGACTTTCCGAGGCGTTTCACGGTTGAAGCGGATTTCGCGCGAGGGATTTCACGCCGAGAACCGACTGGTTCGAGGAACGGGAAGAAAAAGGGAACGAGACTCGACAGGGCGGCGAGGGGGGGTGCGGTGCGGCGTATGAAATTTCCGCGGCTGAAAAAGCAGAGATACGAGGGGCGAAGGTTGTTAAACCAACTGCTGGAAAGTAGTCCCTTTGCGGAGCTTTCATTATATCGCCTCTTCGAAGCCATCCTACGTTTATTAAACGTTTCACGCTGAACGTTTCTTTGACGTCGCCTCCGCCGCGTCCCTGTATTCCGCGCCGGAAAAACCGACGAGCACGCCGGCCGCACAGCCGGTTTAATATTTGAAAACGAGCGGGAGGAGCCGTTCGAGCCGTGTTGCACGCCGCGCTGTTGTTATCTCGAAGAATTCGGGACGCGGCGTATTAGTTCGCGGGATCGGAACGACACGCCCGATTTTCGCGGTGTTCTCCGCTTCGACGCGGAGAGGAGAATCAACATTTCCAGAGTGCCGCGATCCTCTTGCATTCGACCCTCCCGCGCCTCTCGAGAAATTTCGAGCGATTGCTTTCCTTGATCGATTTCACACCGAAGTAAGGATATTCGATTCCGATCCGATTCTTTTGGTTCAATGGTCGATCGCGCGAATCGATGTTTTTTGGGTATTCGTTCTTCCCCAGAAGATCGGTTTGTAAACAATGCCTCGTCTTGTCTTGTCGTGCAGGGTGTCTCAGTAACTCTGTTACAAAGCGATGTCTCCATTATCGTTAATGATACGCGGAAATGCTTGGGGAACAAATTGTTTGGTTCGAAGGGACACACGTTGTGGTGGAAATCATTTTCTTGTAAAGGTCATATTTTTTGAGATTTCAAGGCCATCGATGTTTTTTCAAATGGGATTACATATTTGTATCATTATATCGTGATAGCTAAGATCGAGACGAATCTAATAACCTATAATACCATGACCTTCGTGTGAGCTTGGGTACGAAAAATAAAGAGATTTTATGGACAACACGTTTATTAATACCAAATGCCAGCATGTTTATGTTATGTTCCTTTCGTATGGAGTATGGAGCTCTGTCAGAGTTTTCGTAATCGAATTAATAAATGTCTTGGAGTCAATGGAAATTATTTTGAACATTTATTACAACAAAGTTTTCATTATTGATCTCTCTGTTGTAGTTATTTCATTATGCGTGTCCATGTCTAAAAATTTCTTTATTTTTCGTATCCAAGGTCCAATGAAGGTCACAGTATTATAGGTTATTAGATTCGTCATGATCTTGGCTATCATGATATAACGATAGAAATATGCAATCCCATTTGAAAAAACATCGTTGACCTTGAAATCTCAAAAACTATGACCTTTACAAAAAAACGATTTCCACCACAAGATGTGTCCCTTCGAACCAAACAATTTGTTCCTCAAGCATTTCCGCGTATCATTAACGATAATGGGGATATCGTTTTGTAACAGAGTTACTGAGACACCCTGTATGTATATCGTCTTGTCTTATCGCTAATTTCGTCAATATTTACGTCAATTTATTATCTTTTGTTTATTTGCTCCCTTTCATTTCGAGCGTTTCGATCGCGTTTTTTAACAACCATAGCTTAATATTCGCATTGCATATTTTTCAGTGTTTCCGGTGATTCGATTGTTCGCTTTTCTTAGACTATTTACAATTGTTTTGTATATCTATCCAATTGGTTAGTGTTGCGTCCAGAGACAAGGGCCATAAAAAGGTCCCACCATTGGGGAAACCCTCTCAGGCCCCAACAAGGGTCAAGGCAGACACCCCCCTCCAAGGTGTGATTCGTGCCTTGACCAATAATAAACAATCTACCTCCATCCACGGGTGCTCTTCCACGACTTTCCAGCGTTGGAAGAGCATTCTTCCACCAGCGCTCGCAGAGAGTACAACACAAAAAATAAAGTTCTCTAAGACTACTAGAGACCCTTCCACGTCATTAATTTGCCGTAGGAAGCGCGAATCGAGCGTACAATAGTTCGGTCGCGCATGTACGTTAGGCGACTAACCGAACGTACGGACAAAACAGTTAGTTCTTATTTTCGGTGTTTTTGTTTTTACATAGCCGTTGCTCGATCATTTCGCGGCGATTCGGTTTGACTTTTGGCTTCGCTCTCGATTCTGTGCAAGAATTCGTTCCTGCGATTCGACACTTTGTGGCGAATACTTAGCCGAAGGTCGATACGGAATGTCGGCAGCTGAACGGGTCGCCCGGAGTCGGAGGGGGAGCGGGAGAGGAATACAACCGATCAGAGGAAACGAGTGCTCTAATCAGGAGATTTTAATTAGGATAACCCTGCGCCCGGTGGCACACAGTCTGAATTTTGTATTAGCGCGGACCGCCCAAGATGACCGGACCCGGCGTTCGACGAGACTCGGCTCCGAAATAAAGCGTTGCTCGTCTTTCGGCCGCGATACCGAGCGCGAACGATCCGAATCGCCTCGAAAAATCGTACCGCGAGGCCTCGATTCCGATCGGCGGGTTTCCGTGCCGCCGGTCGAACCTGCGCTCGCGGCCAAATAATTATGCAAATTACGCGGCGCAGTGCGCGCTCACGGTGATACGGCTGTTTAAAGTGCCAATTACCACGTGTTAACAGGCCGTGTCGACTGTTAAAGTAATTGGCGTTGTGTCAACAGGCGCGCGCGCTATAGCTCGCAGGGAGCTTAGGAGAGCTCACCGGAAACTGCGATTTCGGCGAGAGAGAGAGAGAGAGAGAGAGAGAGAGAGAGAGAGAGAGAGCCGCGACCAGAGATATTCTCCCTCACGGTCGATGCTGTTACGTACGCTGATTTTTCCGATTTCTCCGATTTTCGCGCACTTTCGCCGCTCGAACCGCGCCAAATAGTTTGATAACGAGACGGCGGAGTTTTACGCAAAATAAAAATTGTACGCATCGATTGCGCGATATCGGAGCCAAGCGCACGCTTTTTTCTCTTCTTCAATAATCTTAATAAGTTCAAATTTATGGAAGAATATACTTGGTTCCGTTTCTCGCGCAGTTTCGAATAATATAACTTTTAAATCATATTTCAACCCTTTTTCTTGTAGCACTCGGTTGCGAAACAGACATCGTCCACTACACACAAAACATCGAAAAATCAAATTTTCGGTCACGGATAATTTGTTGAAATTTATTAACGCGTTTGAATTTGTTTTATAGTGCACTTGGTTTAACCCTTTGCTGTCGAAGATATTTGAATAGGAAATAATTTTACAGTCTTTCTATTCCATATGTGCATTTTATGCATACGAAATTGAATTTTGAGACTCGTGCGACGATTACGCATTTAACAGGTTTTTTTTCGACACAAACAAATCTGATAATGTTAAAATTATCTTGAAACGTGATGCGACAACTTTTAATGGTGCATTAAAGTCACCAGTCGACTGCAACGGATTTTATGTCGATCAGTGAATGCGAAAGAATGCACGGAGAGAATGCAGCATTCTAGTTGCATTGCTATTTATATGTTCAATGAGTGACGTTATACAGTAGAATTCCGATTATCCGGCATACTCGGGACCGTGGCAGTGCCGGATAATCAAATACGCCGAATAATTGGGCTACAGGAAATTCTTCCTAATTGACGCTCGGTTTGTACATAAAAATGAATAATTTGGGAAGCGGAGATACGATTATTCGAACCTTGCGTATATATATAGCTATTCATATAATTTGATCGATGATATAATATAACATTACGTATAATTACGTGTAATACATTACGTATAATAATAACATAACATTACGTATAATAATAATCGCGATCTGAGCGCTAATTAGAGAAAATTAACTACATGCCTACATATAAAGTGATGAAAACGCGAAGTATAGTTTAAAAAACATGCAGTAATGCAGTAATGCGATTTCTTAATAAAAAGGAGAATATATAGATAAATAGATAAAACATATAAGACACTTTCTCCGTATCGAAACGATTGTCCGATTTATAAATTTGCATCGAGTTAAGGAGACGGAAGATCTTATTTAATTGTTCGGATAATCGCAGAGTCAAACGAGGCTCGAGAAAATGAACAGACGTTGATCATCTTTCCTCGTTCTCCTAGTTAAAAACAATGATAAATATTCCTCGTATTCCATTGGCAAAATAAGGAGAAACAACCCTAACGTCCGTCGATTCTGTCTGTCGACGTCTGTCGGTTCGACTCTTGACCTAATCGTGTCCGCGTTTCTTTTCGAAGAAGGGAGCAACAAATAGACTTGTTCGGCGAGAATATAATGCGGTGACGGGACCGCAACGAGTGACGAACCCCGGATTTCTATTGGACATCGGTGACGCGGAACCGGACCAGCAAAAATCGGCGCCCCGCGCCGCGTCGGAAGCACGGCTCGCCAAAACGCTCGCTGTTTGCCAAAAGCCAGCTCGTCCCGTTCGTTTGTTTTGGGGTTGCGGTGAAGCATTCGGATAACCCTGGTTACCGCTAGTCACTGGCAATCATTCCGAGCTGTTTGCTCGCCAGTTTTGTGCTCGCGAGCGGCTCCGCCGTTGTCCGCCGCGATCAAAGGGTGCCGCGGCGCGACTTCCACGCGACCCCGCAAACCTAATACGTCCAGAGATACGGCACGTGATCGGTAATTCCGGCTTAGAGAACGGTTTAATAGCAGTCGCCGCTCGTTTCTACGCGCCACAATCTCGGCGAAGCTCTCGGGCTTAGGTTACACGCGGAAATATCTGTCCCAAGCGGCGTTCGCAGCGATCCTCCCCATTCTGGACTTAACGTTTCATTCCTCTGTATTGTTCTGGCATAATGACACCCCTATGCCTCGCACGTTAACCTCTTGCGCTGGAAATTTATCGATAGATAAACCCCTGACACAATTGTTTAGAAAATTTTAACGGTCTGTCGGAGATCTTTGTTAACACTTTACAGGCCGCGCGGTTTTATGAGGAACCTTCATGGGGAGCCAACGTTTTGTCCCGGTTTAAACTGCTGTTTCACAGACGAACAAGATTATAATTAAATTATAATTTGCAAGCCAGCGATCAATTGTCAGGTAAACTTCACAAATATTGAAATTTTAGGTTTGTTATTATATTATCGAGGTGAATTGCGATTTCGCACTCGTTCACAGTCGAATCGAAAATAACTAGTAGTTTGTACCGCCGATACTGGTACCGAACGGCGCGTGATCAGTGTATTCAGGAAAAATTGCTACGCAAGGAGTGGGTCGGCGACGCGTGTGGAGGGAGTCCCGCACAGCGGCGCGGCGCGTCTACCGAGTGAGCATTGTAATTCTGAACTACGATGGCGACGCGACGCGACGCAGCGCTGCAGGTACAATACAATACAACAGGTGCCACCCTGTAGACGCGCCACGCCGCTGTGTGGGACTCTCGCGCATGCGTCGCCTGCCCCCACTCCTTGCGTAGCGACTTTTCCTGAATACACCGCGCATGATACACACGTTGTACCAGCGGCCGTTAACGTCAGTTTGTGCCATGGCGCAACTGTTGTGTCAGCGGCCGCTAAAGTGTTAATACGAATACATGGTAATGCTAGAATATAAAAACGATGACTTGACTTTTTTATTTCTAATCTTTTGCCACGATTCGAAGAAAATTCGGAGGCCACGTTACACGATTCGGAGGCGATTCGGAGAATTTGATTCCGACTTAATAAACTGTAAAACATATAAAACTGTATACATATAATATAATACAGGATAATATAATACATATAATATAATACATACAGAGTGACCTAAAATGATGGTATTTCCAGGAAATGAGGGGTTCCTGAGATCATTTGAAGCAACTTTTTCCTTAGCGAAAATATTCTACGAGGCTTAGTTCACGAGTTATTAACGAAAAACAATGACCAATGAGAGGAGAGCTCGAATGGCGCGAGACGGCCGAGCCAACGAGCGGTCGACGCCCAGTTCCGCTGATTGGCTCGGCCGTCTCGCGCCAGCTGATCTCGCCTCCCATTGGTCACTGTTTTTTGTTAATACCTCGTAAACAAAGCCAGGGATTGCAATTTCGTTGAGGAAGAAGTTGCTTCAAATGACCTCAGGAACCCCTCATTTTCCGGAAATACCATAATTTTAGGACAACCTGTATAATATAATACATACTGTAAACATATAACCGTAAACGTATAAAAAATTACGAGATTCCTTTCCAGAAGATCACGCGCCATAAAATGTTAGCTTTTATTACCTTCATAAAATACCGCAGTATCCGGTGCGTCCGCAGTAATGCCCACGCTTACACTATACTACGAGCTTCAGCGAACTTCGCGAGAAAGAGAGAATCGAGCGCGTACTGCGACTCGCCGGGAAAATCGCGCTTCGCGTTGATTGCGTTCACGCGAGATATAATTGACGGGACGCGTACACGAAGGCAGTCGATCCGTGCCGACGGCTAACGATATCCAGCTCGCGGATTAGGATTGCGGGAGCCCGGCGCGAGCGTGCGTGGCGATCTCGAGCCGTCGTAAAATCGCGACAAAGTCGTCCGATCGCGGGGCAAAAAGGCAGGCAATGAGAGAAATTAGACGGGACGAAGGGGAAACGGTCGGCCGGTGGTCAGACGGCCGGCGACTAGCAACTATAAACTGCGCCGCGATAACGGCGCTCGTGACGGATTGTGTGCATTGAGCGCAATCACGAAACGTGTCGGCCGCGGTGCCTCGGTGTGTCGCATGCGCGCCTGTGCGTGTCTCTTGCGCGTGCATGTGTCCGTGTACGGCAGCCGCGCTCGGTCCGTACGTCACGCGACGTAAATAATCGCAGATGCTGCCGGACGCGTAGAAACGTCACGGTGTGTGCACCGTGCGCCGTGCACGGTGCGCCCGACGAACCGCGATTGTTGGAACGAGCGGCGCCGGAAGAGGCCGGCCCGGACGAAAACCTAATTTCACTATTCGCCGCAACGCTTCCGCCGGCCGGCCGACCTCGCGTTTAATTGAAACGTAACGCGAGAACCAAAAACTCGGTCGAGAATTGAATTCGTGATCGGGGAATCAACCACCGACCCCATGAACTTGCCGCCTTCCCCTTCGTTTCGAAATCGGGTCGAGTCCGGCGGTGTGTACGTTCCGCGCTTGGGTCGCTCTGGACCCGCCCGGCCTCCTGTGTACGCGTAGCAACGGCTTTGGTTTCGTTAACAGGACCACACTTTTATCATATTTTTTATAAGACGAGATTTTTTAGAATGACCACATTTTTATCATATTTTTTAAGGCGGCGTTTTTTATAATGACGACAGTTTTATCATATTTTATAAGACGAGATTTTTTATAATGACCACATTTTTATCATATTTTTTAAGGCGGCGTTTTTTATAATGACGACACTTTTATCATATTTTATAAGACGACTTTTTTTATAATGACCACATTTTTATCATATTTTTTAAGGCGGCGTTTTTTATAATGACGACACTTTTATCATATTTTTTAAGGCGGCGTTTTTTATAATGACGACACTTTTATCATATTTTATAAGACAACTTTTTTTATAATGACCACATTTTTATCATATTTTTTAAGACGACATTTTTATCATATTTTATAAGACAATACGATGTACTTAATGTGGGAAATACGATAAATCAATGCATATACTTTGACGACAAAGAGAAGCTATAAATTCTCTGAACCTCATACCGCGTATTAAAGTTCTTAATTAGTTCTGCGAACTTTGGAGGCTCATTCATGGAAAATGCTTGAATAAATTACATTATTGTGTTACGTCCTATTCCACCACTTTAATTGTAATTAGATTTCTTCTTCTCTTTTTACTTCTTCTTCTTCTTCTTATTATTATTATTACTATCATTATTATTACTACTGTTGTTGCTAGATCATTTATTACTGTTAATGTTATATTATATACGTCATTCCATGACCATCACTTATCATTGTACACCAACATCATTGCATTATCTTATCGATCTTCACAATTTCGAGAAAATACAGGGTGTCCCCAATCCGAAAGTGGCTAAATATTCCTCAGATCATTTGAAGCAACTTCTTCCTTTACAAAAATTTTCTCCGAGGCACCGTTAACGAGTTATTAACAAAAAACAGTGACCAATAAGAATCGAGTACGGCTGAAGCGAGGCGGCCCAGCCACGCACGAAGCCTAGTTCCGCTCATTGGCTCGGTCGCCTCGCGCCAGCTGAGCTCGCCTCTCTCATTGGTCACTGTTTTCCGTTAATAACTCGTTAACGGTGCCTCGGAGAAAACTTTTGTAAAGGAAAAAGTTGCTTCAAATGACCTGAGGAATCCGTCACTTTCGGATTGCGAGACATTTTTGGGACACCCTGTAGAATGACAGGATTGAGAACTCATGAGAACCGACGATGACATTATTTGACGATTTATCGTCTCCCAAGGACCTCGAATAATCGCGACAAGCGAAATAATGTGAGGCGGTCCTACCGACGAAAGAATCTCGATTCGATGTGCGGACGGTATAGCGTCAAAGAACAGGAACAGCTCTCCCGAATGATCAGACCACGGCGTGCAGGAAGCATAGTCCGATAACAGGTCCGCTTAGAACCGTCATTTGCGAAGCAACGTTTTCCCCGTCCACCGAAATTTCTGGCGCGTAAATCGGTCGCCACGGGAATTCGTTCTCCTCCTAGCTTCTTTCGTACATTCCTGGAGTATCGCGTAACACGTTTCGCGTCGCACGCTAGATAAAGTCCGTCGGCGGGATCGTCGGCCGAACGACGACGGGACGCGAGGGCGACGGGCTCTGATTTATCGCGACGTAAACTCGACGATCCCGGAAACGATCCGGGCCAGATCCGGCGAACTATCGCCGGGGGGGGGGGGAGATCCCAGATAGGGGAAGGCACTTTCTTCGCGGAGAAAGGGGAGTCACCGGCCCGGCGAAATTAAAACGAAACGCGAGCAGACAAACGGAAAACGAGGTATCGCGTTTCTCTGTTACGCGATAACGGCCGGTCAGAGTTCAGCCGGGCTTTTGTTAATCCGAGAATTAGCGGAGCTCGGCGAAAAACGTTTGGATCGCGGTCGCGCGCAATATCACCGCGGTCGACGCAGAAAAAAATCATTTTGTCGCAATTTTTCGCTCGATCCTCCGTCTGTCCGTCGTCTTCTAGCCGGGAACAGCGCGAAATGTTGCGTCGAATGTTGCGATTCGAGGTATTTTTTAATGTTTTATTTTTATCTTTTTTATCGTTATTTTTTTATCTTTCATTTTTTAACGATTGTTCCTACGCGAGGTCGCAGCTTGATCCGTAGCACGGATCGGTATAAAAATTTCCTTTGCTCCGATTGGCTGACGATTCACCGCTGAAACAGGATACACTGCGGATTGGATGCGCGGTTAAAGGGTGCACGCCAGCGTAGGGAGTAAAAAAAGCGTGCAGGAGTAGGTTCCATTACTGTGCTAGCCGGACAGAACACTCTTTTTATGTTTATTATGCGTCGTGCGTCTCTGCAGCTTTATTGTAAGCAAATGGAAATATTTATTCTACCATATGTACCGTGTTTATTAACCATTTTTTTCAAGCAAAAATATATTAATGTTCATCGAAAAATAATGAAATAATGTGAAATAAAACGAAGTTGTATCAACTGAAATTAAAGCAAATGAAATTAGATTAGATTGAAAATAAATGTATTATAAATCATCGTTTTCGACAGATGTGTATGTTCATATATATATATATATATATAATATAATATAATATAATATAATATAATATAATATAATATAATATAATATAATATAATATAATATAATATAATATAATATAATATAATATAATATAATATAATATAATATAATTGTTACACACTATATAATATTAATATATTAATATTAATTATATGATAATTGTTATATACTCTATCATATTAATATATTGATATCAACTATACAATAATTATTATTAATATAATTTGGTATTACTCCTAAATTATATTAATAATAATTATTGTATAGTTGATATCAATATATTAATATGATAGAGTATATAACAATTATCATATAATTAATATTGATATATTAATATTATATAGTATGTAACAATTATTATATATTAATATTAATATATTAATATTATATAGTATGTAACAATTATTATATTAGTAATACTAATGTATTAATATTATATAGAATATGACAATTATTATACATTGATATTAACATATCAATATTACATAATATATAACAATAATTTTATATATTAATAATAAGAATCACAGACGTTGCGCTTTATGCATCTATTTCTTACGAAATCGACTCACGGATCGCGTTCGCCTAATTGACACGAGTCGAAACAGTGTGCGCCGGAACGAAAGCTCGTTCCGCGATAAATTCGGCGAACGGGACGACGAGTCCGGAGCCGCGAACGATGGAGGAACCGTCGGGGATCGCCGAGCAGGACGGACGAGGGAAACGGAGCGTCTCGGTCGCGTTCTTCCACGGTCCGACGAGCGTTTTTCACGAGGCAGAGATTTTCTCGGGCGGAGCGGCACGGGAAAATTTACGAGCGACGGGAAGCTGGTAGAAGCGGGAAGCAGCGAAGAGGGAGACGGGAACCGGGAAGCCGTTACGCAATCGCGAGTGCCGTCCGCGACCTTACACAATAGACCCGTGATTGTCTCTTCTGCGACTTCCTATACGGCGCCATTGTGCGCGAAGCCCGGCCCGCTGGAAACACCGACAAAGCAGCGCGCTGCTAACTGACTACGAGTCACCCGGAAACGTCGCGAAATCTTTCGCGATCGACGAATTCGGGGATTCTTTTCTCGCGGACCCGGAGACCAGGCCAGACAGGAACGGAGAGAAATGAAACGTCGACGTATGGTTACTGCCACGACTGTACTCGTGTGTTGCCAGATCTTCGATTAACACGTTGGCTGTCAACCAGCCGAATTGTTGCTGTGGTATTGTGGTACTCTTTTCTAATATTATTTGTATAACAATGTAATTCAATAACATATGTAATTCAATAACAATGTATTCTAAATATCTTGAAATTTGAGAATATATTTTTGTTTTCACTAAAACTACAATTTCAACAGTCAATGGTCACGACGACAATGTGTCACGACGAGTATGCTCGTCACGGAGAAGTGGCAGTATACTTTCTGTCACGACGAGTATACTCGTCACGGAGAAGTGGCAGTATTTTGTGTCACGACGAGTATACTCGTCTCGGAGAAGTGGCAGTACTTTCTGTCACGACGAGTATACTCGTCACGGAGAAATGGCAGTATTTTGTGTCACGACGAGTATGCTCGTCACGGAGAAGTGGCAGTACTTTCTGTCACGACGAGTATACTCGTCACGGAGAAGTGGCAGTATTTTCTGTCACGACGAGTATACTCGTCTCGGAGAAGTGGCAGTATTGTCTGTCACGACGAGTGTACTCGTCACGGAGATGTGACAGTACATATTTTGTGTCACGACGAGTATACTCGTCGTGCGTAAAACAGTAGCGACCCCATTGGCTGCTTAAATTGTAATTTTAATGAAAACAAAAATATATTCTTAAATTTCAAGATAGATATTTTAAGACCAATGCTACACAAAGGTGTTTAAATTGTTGCAAAAATAAGATTAGAAAAGAGTACCACAATACCACAGCAGCAATTTGAAGTTTTAACTTTTGTAAGTATTTGATTTTTCTTGCGTTTCTCGTTTATTACGTACGTAGTATATGTTAATGTTAAGTGAATAAATAAATATTGGTAATAAAATTGTTGATTTTATAACGTAAAATCGTTTTTCTGATCCAATATTTTAACAGCGACACATACTCTGTGTTTGACGAGTATACTCGTTATTGCTTCATTACTAATATTGAAAAGGATTTATTTATTATGTTTCACTTAGTATTATTATGTTTTGTTACTCTATTATATTTTTATTACGTTCTATTTTTATGTTTTATTATTGTTTAACTTAGTATTATCTTTTACTTATTACTCCTTTCTTACTTGTTATTATTCATTTATTTTAAAAAAATAAGAGAAATGTTGGCGTCTAGGAGAGATTTTTTCGAAATATTCTTGTTAAATGATTTTTGTTAGTCAGTGTGTTAAATGATTTTTTTGAACAACATCGAACAGCGACAGATCTCTTGCTTATATTATACATAGTATCATAAATCAGCTGATCAGGTCTTCCGAAGTTCTACGTTTGCCAAATTTTCATACTCCGATGCTTCGTCTCAGAAATCATACTCTTTTCGTTCTTTCGACTCGTAGAACTACATTTGTCGAATATAATCGCCTAAATCGTATACGTAAAAATGTTATTGCCACTTTTCAAATTTCTATTGTAAATCACACCTGAACTTTAACGCTAGATTTACGGAGCACAAAAAACATCTGCTTCATGTCAGTTCATAAAAGTAGCAATGAGACATTTACATTGATTTTTAACAAGCGTTATTGTAACACTTGCGATAAGTACCATATAAATTGAATAAATAACTCATAAATGTATCTCTACGATATCAATAATCGTAGTTTAACACTAAACCTACCGCGACCAAAGCGACCGCTTTCTTATTTTGCAATTCTGCAAAGTTTCGAAACTCTTTCGTGGAAGATGCTTGAATAAGTTACATTATTGGAGCAAGTTTTATAATGAAAACTTTACAAAATCTAAATAAATTCTCACTTTTGTGAAGCAGTACACGCCAGTTAGTATTACTGCTTGGTAGGTTTAGTGTGAAAAATTAAAAAATTAAACGCCTCTGTCACGAGTGTACTACTGTGATCAAAAAGTAAGGTGAAATTGTCATTTAAAACTCCCGGACATTAGGAAGGCAGGCAATTGTTTTTTTCCTAGGTTGGTAGGACTGTCTATAACAATTGCCAAGCGTCTGTTTGTTAAAAGGTTTAATTATCTCCGAGTTACACGTGTTTTAGTAAACGACCAAAAGTGAATTTTTCGATTTTTACAATGGGTGATTTTGTTGAGCAAAGAACTTGCATCAAATTTTGTTTGCGGAACGAATATTCTTGTGCGGACACGTTGAAAATGTTGCGGAAGGCCTTTGGTGATCAAACTATGGCACAAAAAAACGTTTATAAGTGGTACAACGAGTTCAAAGCGGGCCGAGAACGCGTTGAAGACGAACCGCGCTCTGGACGACCATCAACGTCTACCGACGAGGGCCACGTCCAAAAAAATCGAAGATTTGGTGCTTGAAAATCGTCGACTGACAATGAGAGACCTCGCTGATAGTGTTGGAATATCATTTGGCTCAGCCCAAACCATTTTGAAGGATGTTTTGTGTCTCAAACGCGTGAAGTCTCGATTGGTGCCATGTCATACTGCATTGGTTCTTCGCGACTTTTTTGCCAAAAACTCGACTCATATCGTTCCGCAACCACCGTATTCGCCTGATTTGGCTCCGTGCGACTTCTGGTTATTCAGCAAACTCAAAAAGCCAATGCGGGGACGCCGTTTTGACACGATTGAGGAGATAAAAACCGAATCGAAGAAGGCTATACCGGAAAAAGACTATTCCGACTGTTTCGAGGACTGGAAAAAGCGTCGGAAACAGTGCGTTTTATCGGACGGGGATTACTTTGAAGGGGATGAAATTGATTTGGAAGAATAAATAAAGAATTTACATTTTATAAACAAATTCACCTTACTTTTTGATCACAGTAGTATAACTCGACTGTAATATTGTCGCATCCACTTTTACCTTCTCTTACGTCAACTACGTCAACTGCGTCAACTACGTTCTCACGTCAACTGCGAACTTATCGTAATTTCTGCACCTTCGCGACAGAGGTCTTTGACCCGTAAACGCTAAATAAACAGAAAAACGACCAGACAGAGCGAGAGACACCATGTCCGCCTGTTCATAACAGTGCGGCTTGGTCGAGCGTAAACACGCGTTCGAGCTCCAATCTGCGGCCCGCGACTGCCGCGGCAGGCCTCCGTAATATGCGCCGCCTCTTCCTTCTTTTTAACTGTTTACAATCTCTCAGTATTTTTTAATTTAGCCGTTGCCCGCGATCGCGGCCGAGCGTGTTCAGATGAATACTTTGCATCGATATTAAAATTCTTTCGGCGCGCCTCGCGACCCCCCTCGGCCCCGGGACCGGCGAATCCGTGCCAACGGAAGATATTCGAGCCGCCAGGCCCGTGTCGGCCCGTGTCGGAACCGAGAACGGGCCTCTGTCCTCGCGTTTTCGGCTGTGTATTATCTACGATCTTCCCTTCCTATTCCGCTGCGCTCGGTTCGCCCGCGCTCGACTTCGGAATTTATCGAATTATTACCTGCGGGCTTCGAGCGTCTCCGGGTGACTGCAAAACGTCTGCGTCTCATATTCTGAGTCGTTCTCATTCGCAAATTCGTCGTTGGTCGTCGGCTCGGGTTGCTTGGAGCGCAGAACGGTCCCAGAAACGCGCGTCTCGTCGGAAATCCTACGCTTCGTGAAATTCGCGAGCGAAACCATCGGCAGGGCGATTTTAACACTAGATTTACGGAACCCGTCAAAATGACGGGTCACTGATTTTTTCATTTACGATTATTCATATCGTGAAGATACATTTCTGAGTTATTTATTCAATTTATATGTTACTTGTGGCAATGACAGTTGTTATGTTACAATGTTACAATAACAGTTGTTATGTTACAATGTTACAATAACACTTGTTATGTTACAATGTTACAATAACACTTGGTATGTTATAATGTTACAATAACACTTGTTATGTTACAATGTTACAATAACAGTTGTTATGTTACAATGTTACAATAACACTTGGTATGTTATAATGTTACAATAACACTTGGTATGTTATAATGTTACGATAACACTTGTTATATTACAATGTTACAATAACACTTGGTATGTTACAATGTTACAATAACACTTGTTATGTTACAATGTTACAATAACAGTTGTTATGTTACAATGTTACAATAACACTTGGTATGTTATAATGTTACGATAACACTTGTTATGTTACAATGTTAACAATAACACTTGTTATGTTACAATGTTACAATAACACTTGTTATGTTACAATGTTACAATAACACTTGTTACGTTACAATGTTACAATAACACTTGTTAAAAATCAGAATAAATGTCTTATTGTTACTTTTATAAACTAATATAAAACAGCTGTTTTCGTGCTCCGTGAATCTAGCGTTAAGAATTGATATTTATCGATACACAGAAAGATGTTTGTCAATTTCTACAGTTCAGACGATTTTAACATATACTATATTGTACAACCGATTGGAACCATCACCTGAATTCATGCACAACCAATCGCGACGAAACTAACGACGACGGTGATACATCAGGAACTCGTCAGAAGACATTACAACGTGATAAAGTATATAAACGGTAAAGAACATATCGCAACGCGATGTAGAAAAGAAGACATTAAAATGTGGTATGGAAAAGAGGAAATTAGAACGCGATACAATGAAGAACATATCACAATGCGACACGGTGAAGAATACGTCATAATGAGATATAGAAAAGAAGACATTAAAAGGCGATACAATAATGAACGCATCACAACGAGATACAGTGAAGAACACATCGATCGCGATGCAATATAGAAAAGAACACGCGTCGCTATACGATGCAGAAAAGAAGACATTAAAACACGGTATGGAAAAGGGGACATTAACACGTTCCGTGCCACGTGTACCATCGATGGTACACGCTTGCATGTTTACTTAGTGAACTGAACAAATTGTTTACAAGAAATTTAGGACCGAAGAATCAATTTCCACCGCAAGAATGGGCGTTGATAAGTTTTTGTTACGTTGTTATGTGTACGAGAATTAATAATTGCACGTAATACATCAAGTTTTAGTAAAATATCAAAGTGTGAAGATTCGAGTAAAAAAAGCTCGGCACGGAACGTGTTAAATCGCGATATAGAACGCGATACAGTGAAGAATACATCACAATGGCTTATAGAAAAGAACACGTGACGGTATAAGATATAGAAAAGAAGCCATTAAAACACGGTATGGAGAAGGAGACATTAAATCGCGGTATAGAACGCGATACAATAATGAACGCATCACAAGGCGATACAGTGAAGAACACATCACAATGCCTTATAGAAAAGAACACGCGTCGCTATAAGATATAGAAAAGAAGACATGGGAAAACATGACATGAAAAAGAAAACATTAAATCGCGGTATAGAACGCGATACAAAAACGAACGCATCACAAGGCGATACAGTGAAGAACACATCACAATGGCTTATAGAAAAGAACACGCGTCGCTATAAGATATAGAAAAGAAGACATGGAAAAACATGACATGAAAAAGAAGACATTAAATCGCGATATAGAACGCGATACAAAAACGAACGCATCACAAGGCGATACAGTGAAGAACACATCACAATGGCTTATAGAAAAGAACACGCGTCGCTATAAGATATAGAAAAGAAGACATGGAAAAACATGACATGAAAAAGAAGACATTAAATCGCGGTATAGAACGCGATACAAAAACGAACGCATCACAAGGCGATACAGTGGAGAACACAACACAATGCGATACAAGAAAAAGAACATAAGAGAAAAGAACATAAAAGAAGACATAAAAACGCGATACAGAACGCGATGCAGTAAAGAGCACATCGCAACGCGACATACAAAAAGAACATATTACATCTCGACACAGAACAAAAATTGGAACTCAAAACGGCGACGATCTATACACACAAACCGTCAAGATCTAAATTTTTCAAATATACTCTTATCTTATCATATTACAAAAAATGCGCATTCACATCAAATAGAGCTCCTCTCCGATACACAAACTTCGACGTTCGAGAACGCGGTTCCAGGAACCAAACCATTGTTATCTTCGCCGAGCCAAGAAACGACGACGCTGCCAAAGTCCAGTTCGATTTTGTCGGCCGTTTCGCCCCAAATTTGCGCGATTCTTCGCGTGTCGGCGGCGATCGCGTCGATCGCACGAAACGGAAGCGATTTTAGGGGTGGCATTAACGCGCGGACACAGGCATCGTTGGCATCGAGGCCGAACGTTTCCGCAAGAGGAAAGGGACGGGTCGGGCCCGAAGCCTGACAATAAAGGCGGCTCGGCGCGGACCGGAATCGGCCGGAATCGCGGCGAACGGAATCGAATGGGAACGGACTCGGGCCGAGCCGGTTCCAGGCTGTTCGTACAAATGAAATTTCGCTGGATGCCGATCGATCAGAACACACGTAACGCGCTAAAGAGCCCGGTTTAACGGGCTGTGTCGTTCGGTGCGCGACTGTTCGACCGCTAAAAACAGGCGGAACGGTCTGTTTCCGCGTGGAAATTGTCCTCGAGCGTGGCCGGCTCGAGCCGGCTCGCGCTTCGGACCTTTTTCCACGGGCGAAACAACGAATGGTAATCGAGCAAATGAAAACTCGGGCGAACGAAAGAAACGCGACGCGGGGACGGAAGCGGGACAGGCCGAGTGGATATGGTTCCATTCGATCGTGTTCGTCGCATCGCTCGCGTTCCAACGAGAAAAACAGGCGTGCGGAAGCCGAAAATGGAGAGTAAGAGGGAGCGGGGAGAGAGAGAGAGAGAGAGAGAGAGAGAGAGAGAGAGAGAAAGTGACCCGGTGCCTGGTGCAGTCGGAGAGCGAAGCAGAGAGAGAGAGAGAGAGGGAGAGAGAGAGAGAAGCACGAGAAGTGCTGCTGTTTCGCTGCCATTTCCATGGAAATTGAGCACTTCGAGAGTCGGCAACCTCTCCAACTGGCTTCGAGTTACTCGACAACTCGATCCGCGTTTTACTCGTGACGGGCTAGTTCGAGCCTCGGCGAACGGAAAAGGGAAGAATTATTAACAGGAAAGTAATTGCAACGTTGCCCGGCCGATCGCTGTGTTTAGAAGCGATATTATACAACGGCTCCTTCGGCATCGGACCCGCCGGCGTTTCATTGCTCGTTATCGAGAACGCAGCGGGACTCTCGCCGAACTCGTTTCGCTACTTCCGCCAAAATAAAACGTCCGCCCTGCGAATCGATTCCCCTTGACCGATGGTCATTCGCAAAAACCTCGGCCCCTTCGAGCCCCGCCTGAAAAAAAGCTCGGACCCGCGAGGCGGACCCGCTGTCGTTCCGACGATGGCCAGGCAGTATCCCGAGAATTACAGCTCGTAAACGAAACTGGCAATTCTCGTGGGTAAGCAGCGCGAGGCGATCCTGCTCGCTACGGAGGAAATATTATCGCAGCGACACGGAACGTTCCCGGATAAACACCGAAACACTAGATATCTCGAGGATATGGAGGGTGTAGAACAACGAATTCTATTTTAAATCCGTGCTTTCGTTCGGCGAATGTATTGAAAATGAACGTGTATTGAAAAGTCGTTTGAATAAACAGTCTTTTTCAAAAACATGCAATCTTTCTTTTCAATCTCTCCGATCGGCAAATGTGGCAAAAAAGAACCGAGAAATTCATTTGTTCAAACAGCGTTTCAATGGTACAATTATTTTCTCGAATTTCGTTCGGCAAATGTAGTCGGTTGAAAAAGAAGCCGATGAAGTCGTTTGAATAAACAGTGTTTCAAAAATACATACAATCTTTCTTTTCGATCTTTCTTTATATTATATGTATTATATTATCCTGTATTATATTATATGTATAGAGTTTCAGTGAATAACTCGTAAACAAAGCCGCGGATTGCATTTCCGCTAAAGAAAATGTTACTTCGAATAACCTCCGGAACCCCTCATTTCCCGAAAGTACCATAATTTTGGGACACTCTGTACATCAGGGGTGTCAAACTCGCGGCCCGAGATGAACATTTTTGCGGCCCAGTCAATATATCCGACGCAAAGTAAAAATAAAAGTGGGTGTGCCTGGATTTTACAAATATTTACCGGCAAGATTTGAAAATACTCGAAAATTCGCGTATGAAATTATTTCCATGTTTGGAAGTACTTATCAGTGCGAGCAATTATTTTCTGTTATGAATGGAAATAAATCTCCTGTCCGAAACTGTATTAATAACGCTCACGTTGGGTCAATTTTGAAAATAGTCTCGGCCAATAAAATTTCTCCCGAAATAGGAAAGATAGTATCAGAGAAGAGATGTCAAGTATCAGGACGTAAACAATAATTTACCTTTATATATGTTTATTACAATGTACTAGTCAAAATAAAAATATTTGTTTCTATGAACATTGAATTTTTTTTTGCGGCCCACCTAAAGTTAAGCATTGTTTATTTGGCCTAAGTTAGCTTTTGAGTTTGACACCCCTGCTGTACATGATTCCGATGAAACAAGAAAATGTTTTCTAAGACGAATGTGAATACAAGACTTCACAGGACCGAGACGGGACTGGGAACGGCACGATAGCCGCTGCAAGTATTTTTCGCGTACGCTTCGGTATCGTGGTTGCGTCGAATGTCATGCGTTCGAGGAGAACGAGCAACGGGGAGCGATGCTCGCGCGAGAAAAATGGACGCGATCGCGGGCGAACGGTCGAAGAGAATGGAGCAATAAAAATCTATTAAATTCTTTATTTCGCGCGGAACGGAGCGGAACAAAGCGGAACGGGGAATAGGTTGTCGATCTTTTGAAGCTGCACCTGTCGGAGGCTGTCCGCTCGCGCGTTTCCGGGGGATTAAAAAGAACAATAGCTCGGGAAAACGGCGAGAACCCTCGAGATAATGTAATTTCTCCCGGAAAGGCTAAACTTCGTGTTACTGTAAATTTCCTTGTTCTGGTGCTACCCCTGTGCAATTTATTGCTACGTCGATGGAAAGGGTCGACGGAGTCGGTCAAGCGTGCGATGCGGCACGCGATGCGAATTCCCGGAGGACGACAAAAAATGGTCTGTTTGGGTGTGAGTTAGGTAAGAAAAACCGCGGAGCTACAAGATACAGCAAGTTCTCCCCAATTGTCCTTCAACTTGTAAACAGGAATGGACAATTTGGGAAGAGGAGATACGATTATTCGAGTTTTGCGTCTCGTTTTTATAGTTGTTGGCAATCGCCAACTATAAAAACAAGCAGAAGGTTTGAATAATCGTATCTCCTCTTCCCAAATTGACCATTCCTGTTTAAAAACTGATGGACAATTGGAGAGAATATACTGTACGTGGAACGTACTAAGTACATGATCGTCGAATCATGGCACATGGCCTTCGAATTGCCTTCGAATCGTGTCACGTGGCCTCCGAATTCTCTTCGAATCGTGGCAAAAGATTAGAAATAAAAAAGTCAAGTCATCGTTTTTATATTCTAGTATTACCATGTATTCGTATTAACACTTTAGCGGCCGCTGACACAACAGTTGTGCCATGGCACAAACTGACGTTAACGGCTGCTGGTACAACGTGTGTATCATGCGCGGTGTATTCAGGAAAAGTCGCTACGCAAGGAGTGGGGGCAGGCGACGCATGCGCGAGAGTCCCACACAGCGGCGTGGCGCGTCTACAGAGTGGCACCTGTTGTATTGTATTGTACCTGCAGCTCTGCGTCGCGTCGCGTCGCCATCGTAGTTCAGAATTACAATGCTCACCCGGTAGACGCGCCGCGCCGCTGTGCGGGACTCCCTCCACACGCGTCGCCGTCCCACTCCTTGCGTAGCAATTTTTCCTGAATACACTGATCACGCGCCGTTCGGTACCAGTATCGGTGGTACAAACTACTAGTTATTTTCGATTCGACTGTGAACGAGTGTGAAATCGCAATTTACCTCGATAATATAACAACAAACCTAAAATTTCAATATTTGTGAAGTTTACCTGACAATTGATCGCTGATTCGCAAATCATAATTTAATGATAATTTTGTTTATTTGTAAAATAGCAGTTTAATCCAGGATAAAACGTTGGCTTCCCATGAAGATTCTTCATAAAACCGCGCTGCCGACTGCCACGATTTTCTGTAAAAACGAGCCGCGAGACCCGAAGAATCGCGACCTAGTATTCTCAGATCTGCCGGTTTCAATTCCGTCCTCCGAACATCTCTGGAAGAAATTATCGTTTATCGGAGCTGCTGAACGGTCAACCGGGTTTGATTCGGTGGGAAACGAAACGAGCCGTGGCGTCGTCGAGCACGGATCGATGGCGATCTCGAGGGCCGCGAGAGTCCTCCGCGCCGTCCTGGAGCTCCTCGAGAGCAAACAACCATTAATTTAGCCGTCGAAATTGCGGATAATGAGTTCGACACTCTGCACGCATTGAGAAACAAGCGGATTAATCGAGCGGTTAATCGCGGAGTCTCGTGGATCGGTGCAGCGGCGTCCTCGCGAAATGCTCTCGCCGCGCCGTGAAACGCGTCTCGAGTGGCGGCACGGTTCGAAAAATCGCTCGCTGTCTGCCCGGTAATGGCTTTCGAGCGGCCCGGTGATCGATCAGTTTTGAAAAAGTTGCCCGCGGAGGCGGCCCTCTTCATTTTTCAATATCGACAACCTCGACCTACATTCCCGGTCGCATTATCGGCACCAGTTACTCCTCGATAACGAGCAGATAAATTAACGGCGGCGGTCGAACCGAGCCGAGTCGCGTCGAATCGAAGGTCGGCGCTGGCTCGCGGGTTCCGGGCGGAAAGGAAATCGAAAGAATCCCGGCACGCGAGTACCGCGATCCGCGTATTTCGAAATGGAATGCGACATGGGCGGGCCGAACGCTCGAATTCCATCGCAACCGGTCGGAACGACGGTTCGCCTCGTCGTTCTCCCATTTGAAATACTATCGTTTTTTATCGTATGTGCCGATCGTACGAGTATTTTTCCCCTCGTTGCGAGTCAAACGTTGTTTGTTACACGTGTTCGGAGCAAACCTCGCTTTGTTAAAAAACAATTACTCGCGGTGCAACGCGAAAAGGGCGCCGCGGGGATCGCCGCACAATGCGGCATTTCCAAATAGACGGTGTTTCGGAAGAATTAATTAAAAATCGATTAATGAGACTGCTGCGCCGGATTCTTTTGTTTCCTATTAAACATTCGCATGTGTGAACAAACGGTTGGTAGGTCGGGTCGGCGAACGACGAGACTCGCAGCAGCTCGTGAAATGCTTAATTCGTTGTTGTACAGGGTGGGTGAGAAATCGTGGTAGAATCGTCAGGGGATGATTATGCTTGCAAAAATAAGTCGCCATTTAAGGCTCCGTTTTCGAAGAAAAATAGGTTAGGGAAATAATATCATCGAATAGGGATCAAGTGGCGCGTCTGACCATCGCATGTCAATTCTACTCCTCGTCATACTGTATTTATTCATTTATCGTATTATATATATTTATTTATGCTGTAGTATTTTTTGCTTGTAAGCCATGCAGACCAGACGGATCTTTAAACTTATTTTTCCCGAAAAACGCAGTCTCGAATGAAAAAATGTCACTGCTTTCTCCGCCTTTTTTCTTCATGTAGAATCATCCCCTGGCCGGTCGTACCGCGATTTCTCACCCACCCTGTATATCTTGGTTATTAATTCGATGAGTGAGCGTTATCGGCTAAAATTTGACCAAGTAAAATCAAGAGAACTGTTTGAGGTTCTGTGATGATTTTTGAAAGAGATTTAATTATACAGATTTCCAGGTGTATTTTAAATTTTCCTCGCATTTTCAAACAATTCCACCTTAATATGAAAATAATACGGTGAACGAATCATGTTCCAAAGCCGTGCTTTTTAATATTTCGAATGCAGGCGTTTTTGGCCCGGCAGCGAGAAGCTGTGGTTACAACACGGAGTGCGCCTGCCGCCGAGTTAAGTATCATTATCATTAATAAAATTATTTCCATCAGCGAATAGTTGCGTCGAGAAAAATACTGCAAAATAATAATTACGTATTCCAGTCATTTTGAAATTATGAAAATGCGTTGAAATTGTCGTGTTGGTAACGAATAAAAATGAAACAAAAATTACAGCACACTGTGAGCCAAATATTCGATTAATTAGCCGTGTAGCTTATTTTTCAAAGTTTCAGGTTGCTTGTGAATCGGGACCGCTTTGGCCGCCTGTTAGCGCGGCGCAAAGAAAAGAAGACCGGGGATCGGCGGAACCCTCAGATAAGAAGCGGATATGCGAGCGGCGGTTTAAATGCGCGAGACGCGAAGGGCGAGGGGACGTGAAAAGGGGGAGGCGCTCGCGTCCCGGGTGAAATTCCAAGACAAGAAGATTATTCTCGGAGAAAACGCGGCATCGCGCTGCGACAACCGCGTAACGTTATTGCTCTCCGGTTGCAAACATAAATTCTCTTCGGAGATATCAGCCGCGGGGAACGCCGCCCTCGGCGCACTATTTTCTCCCGCGTCGAATAAATATTCGTCCGCGACGCCCGCGAATCGGGAACAGCCGATCGAAGCGCGGCCGCGAAGCGAGATCGCTCTTTGAAGTCGCGCCGACACGACTCGACTCGACTCGGCGCGTCGCGGCTGTCGCAATTTCCGAGCGCGTCGCGGAACGTCGTAATTACTACCGTACAAGAAATCGTTGGCTGCGGTCTCGTTAGCGTACGAATACCGGCTTTAATAGGTTTTTTGTAGCGCGAGGCCGCACGGCCGGGCAACAAAATTTCACCGGCGCGGCGACAACGGCGGACAACGCTCGAACAAAAGAGATTCGCCCCGGTCGGAGGTGAGCGAACGTCACCGCGCCGCCGCTGCCAAATTACCCTTTCGCGCGGGATCGACGGAATAACGGCGCGTCGGTCACCAAAGCCGAGCAACTTTTCCGAAAGGATTTCGAGTTGATTAGCGCGCGCGACCCTAATTAAGCAAGTTAATGCGATTACCATACAGCCGACCGTTCAGCGTCCGTAAGTCGGAAGCCGCGCTCTTCTCGGCTCCCGGTTAAATCGCTCCGCTCCGATCTCTCTCGCGTTGGCCGAATTTCAAAATGACGTCTCATCGAAATCTCCGCAATTGCGAATTTCGCCCCAAAGGTCAGCGGAGCCGGTTACTGCGGTGCGACCGAGTGCCGTGCTTGTGGTTTGTTTTCGGACGTGATTAATGTTATATTTATCGAATGGGATATTTATGGGATATTATTTTCATTAATACATTTAATTAACTTGTCATTTTTGCTTTAATATTAAATTCATCGTATTCGAAAACAAGCCGAAGACACTGTAATCGGTCTCGCCGCATTAACTTAGTCCCATGCTCTTTATCGTATTTACCAATGATTTAGAACGATGATTATGACAATAATAATAATTTATACGAGACAGTTGTTATGTTACTGACGATATCATATTTATATTATATATAATTATATATTTATGTTATATTGTATATAATTAATTATTTATTTATTAAGACAGTTTTATGTTACTGGCGGTATTATATTTATATTTATATTTATTATATAATATTATACTATATATAATATAGTATATATATATATATATATATATATATTTATAATATAAATATATACTATATTTATATTATATTATATATAATCATATATATATGTTCATATTTATATTATATACGTTATTGGACAAATATATTCTCTAATATAGTACAAAATAAACACAAAAATCACGACAGTATTTATTAATGACGTCACAACTTGTTTTCGACGACTATTTCGATTAAGGCGAACCAAAGTTTAATTTTCGAATTGACTGACGATCGTTAATATTGTCAATCACTAATATTACTATATTACTAGTAGCGCAATCATGTAAACCAGTAAACAATACACCTGATAGTAAACAATAACAAGCCCCGCGTGTCACTACGGGGAAGGGATGACTTACGCCACTATTACTCCAGCCCGGTCATACAATTCGTACAATGCGCTGGCCCAATGTTTAATGTATTATGTATGGAACGGGCTTCCGGCCCGTTTACCGCTAAACAATAACGATAATTACTGAGCGAACGTCTCGCTTTTCGCCGTCCGATCCGCGATAATCCGCCGGCAATCGGTGATAATCGACGACAGACGACGACGACGACGACGACAAAGATACACTGGAAGCGTTCCCGGGCGCGGCGAGGCGCGGCAATCGTCCGTTAATTGCCTCGTAAATATTCCACTTTGTCTTTTCAGTCGACTGCGAGCTCGCGGAGGAACTTTGAAGTTACGCCGTCAGTCGATGCCGCCCGCGCGATACAGCGGCCGTATATACGCGTATGAATTTCCTATGGAAATCGGAGGAAGGCGTCGCGTCGCGTCGCCTCGCGTCTGCTGAACCGACAATAATTTTCAGATTAACACATTGCGGACGGCTCACGAGATATCTCGTTTTTAGCAAATTGAACGTTGCGGACGGGTCACGAGATATCTCGTTTTCATGTTTTTTTGATTTAACCCTAGAAAGATAACCATATGACAACGTACGTAAAAGATAACCATACGCTTCAGAGGCGCATGCTTTTCTAAGGCGTCAATTTTATACTAACAATGAATATTTATTTAAGTTAATCTAGTCATTTTAAAGGTTTGGCATTATTGTAAAAATAAAATGCATTTATATTATATTTTTTTATATTTTAAGTAATTTTAAACTTAAATCACTAGACCTCTATGAAAAATTAACAAAAATCAACAGTCTTCGCAGGCGCCTCTGCGACGTAGGTTATCTTTCTCGGGTTAATCGGCAACAAGCAACCAGCCGCAAATATTTCTGTTACGTAACCATGGTAACGAAGCCTCCCGCATTCCTAAGTAATTTTAGCGAAACAAATGAATCATTCCGAGCATGTAGAAATGATCAGTCATTATAGCCACTCCAAATCAATATTCAAATTTGTATAATAAATAATAGTTAAAATGTAAAAAATCTGATATAATAAACAGATATATAAACTATGTATATATAGTATTATTTAAGAATACTAAATACAAATTATAAATGTGCGTATCCGCTTCCTGTTACTTGCCAAGCATGTTTTTGGAGCGTTCGAAAATGTGCGGTCTTTGAGGGCGTGTTGAACGCGCAGAGCCCCGTCCGCAATGTGTTAAACAGCCTCTGCGAAAATTGCTCGAACCGCGCGCGCCAAGCTCGCGCGAGCACCGCTTTTTAATCGATCGATCTCGCGGAGCGGTATTATCGGAAGCATGATAGCAGCGGCGTATAAGAGAAAAGATTGAATATTCCCGGACGGGATCGGCTACGAAACGAGGATCCCGGCGCGTTTAGCGGTTCCGCAACAGTTTCCCCCAGCAAATCGCATCGCGGACGAGCTTTTCCGCGAGACCATGCGACCGAAGCATAATATGTCCCGCCCCGGCAAATAACCTGTCTCCCGGCGAGATGCAAACGAACGAGGATCGCTTTAATCGCGGAACGAGCCTGCGACCGTAACGCGATTATCGCTAGAAAAATAGTTCCCTCTGTAATAACAGAGCCGGGCCGAGCCGCGATTGCCTCTCCGATCCCGATCCCGATCCCGATCCCGATTGCGATTCGATTCGATTCGATTCGTTTAGCTCGCGATCGTGCCCGGCTACGGTCGAGGGTGACAAACCGTTGCTTTCCGCTGTACCGGCTCTAACTAAAAGCGTCTCTCGAGACACACAGGCTCGCATTGCTTTTCGATATCTGTGTTATTAACCCTTTGCCGACCCGGATTTGTTCGACCGATCAGAATAGTCCCGTCGCACAAGCAGACTGTGTATCAAGGACTTTGATCATTAGCGAAATGAGTGCGTTCGGGTCTTTTGTTCTCCGCGCGATCACCGGGCTCCGCGGTTTTACGCGAAACGAAAATGATCCGCGCCGTTTGCGAGGAACAGATGTTAGATAACAAGTTCTTTCTGTCGGCGATGATTATTCATCGAATTTCAATTGTGAACGGTACATCGAGGTTTTCGAATTCCTTGGATCTTTTTGGCACTTCAAATTCTAATTGCAGTAGAACTCTTCGATTATCCGAATTCGAAATTGATGGTTAAATTCTTTTTATTTTCGATTAATTGTTAAGAGAATAGGCTAAGTTGATTTGTCGAGATTCGATCGAGATACTTCTACAAATTTTATCGTTATTACTTGGAATGATTGAAAATCTAAATGATAAAGATCGAGAGAAATAACGTTGATATAACCTCGACGTTTTCAAATTTCTTCGATCTTTTTACCATTTCAAATTCCAATTTCAGTAGAACGTCGATTATCCGAATTCGAAATTGATGGTTAAATTCTTTTTATTTTCGATTAATTGTTAAGAGAATAGGCTAAGTTGATTTGTCGAGATTCGATCGAGATACTTCTACAAATTTTATCGTTATTACTTGGAATAATTGAAAATCTAAATGATAAAGATCGAGAGAAATAACGTTGATATAACCTCGACATTTTCAAATTTCTTCGATCTTTTTACCATTTCGAATTCCAATTTCAGTAGAACGTCGATTATCCGAAATCAAAATTGATGGTTAAATTCTTCTTATTTTCGATTTAATTGTTAATAGAATAGGGTAAGATGATTCATGGAGATATAATCGAGATCCGTTTACAATTTCATCGTTATTACTTGGAATAATTGAAAATTTGAAATTGATGGTTAAATTCTTTTTATTGTCGATTAATCGTTAATAGAGATCCTTCTACAATTTCATCCTTATTACTTGGAATAATTGAAAAACTAATTGATAAAGACCGAGGAAAATAACCTTGACATAACCTCGACGTTTCCAAATTCCTTCGATCTTTCTACCATTTCAAATTCTAATTGCAATAGAACTTCGATTATCCGAATTTGAAATTGATGGTTAAATTCTTTTTATTTTCGATTAATTGTTAATAGAATAGGATAAGATGATTGGCCGAGATTTGATCGAGATTCTGCTACAAATTTCATCGTTATTACTTGGAATAATCAAAAATCCAAATGATAAAGATCGAGAGGAAAATAACCTTAACATAACCTCAACGTTTTCAAATTCCTTCGATCTTTCTATCATTTCAAATTCCAATT
Source organism: Megalopta genalis (assembly GCF_051020955.1). Lineage (NCBI taxonomy): Eukaryota > Metazoa > Arthropoda > Insecta > Hymenoptera > Halictidae > Megalopta > Megalopta genalis. The sequence goes on along the minus strand of NC_135013.1, from coordinate 25,849,244 downwards.
ATAGTAGATCTTCGATTATCCGAATTCAAAATTGATAACTAAATTCTTTTTATTTTCGATTAATTGTTAATAAAGTAGAATAAGACGATTAACCGAGATTTGATCGAGGTCCTTCTACAGTTCCATCGTTATTACTTGGAATAATCAAAAATCCAAATGATAAAGATCGAGAGGAAAATAACCTTAACATAACCTCGACGTTTTCAAATTCCTTCGATCTTTCTATCATTTCAAATTCCAATTATAGTAGATCTTCGATTATTCGAATTCAAAATTGATAGCTAAATTCTTTTTATTTTCGATTAATTGTTAATAAAGTAGAATAAGACGATTAACCGAGATTTGATCGAGATTCTGCTACAAATTTCATCGTTATTACTTGGAATAATTAAAAATATACATGATAAAGATCGAGAGGAAAATAACCTTAACATAACCTCGACGTTTTCAAATTCCTTCGATCTTTCTATCATTTCAAATTCCAATTATAGTAGATCTTCGATTATTCGAATTCAAAATTGATAGCTAAATTCTTTTTATTTTCGATTAAATGTTAATAAAATAGAATAAGATAATTAGTCGAGATTTAATCGAAGTCCTTCTACAGTTCCATCTATATTACTTCGAATAAACAAAAAAACTAAATAACAAAGATCGAGGAAAATTCAGTTCGGTTAATCGAGGTTCTACCGCAATCAATTCTACCGCAATCGCATTAAACCCGTAGTCCAGTGATCACAAGCTAGAATAAGATACGCGGTCCCGATGTCCTCGCTGTTCAACTCGTTTGATGCAGTTTTCGAAAAGTTACTCCGTTTTAGGTGTTCACTTTGAAGCTGTTGGAAGCAGAAATAGTGTTAGTCGAAAAAGTTAATTTGTGGACAAGGACCGCTCTTGCACGTAACCCCTACGCTGTTCGAGCGGATGGTGCTTATTCGTTCTGCTATTCACTGAGAAACCAATGGAGATGCGCCCGTATAATTTCTACGCGAAGCGAAATGAAGGCCCAGCTTGCGAACGGCGGCGGTATTTAATCTACCTAGCGAAAGATTGGCTTACACCACTTTCGCTTTAAACGGCTCGCATGTTCGTCCAAATTATCTCTAGATCGACTATCGTACTTTAATTAATATAACGTTGTGTCGGTGTAATAATTGTATACAATAATAATAATATAGTAAATATTTATTTTTTAATATAACGTCATTCGATATTTTCGCTTTCCTCCCGTAGAGCGATTTTTTATTTAATCGTTCCGCGTAACAAAGCGACGTGAAAATGACCAATTTTTTCGTTTACGCTTATTTAGATCGCAAAGGTACGCTTACGAGTTAATTCAGACAATATTACTTGCGATAAATACTGTAATAAACGCGGATCAAAAATCCGAATAATCGTTCCGCTGTTACTTTCGCAAACTGCTATATAAAACATATAACAATATAATAAATATTTATTTTTTAATATAACGTTATTCGATATCTTCGGTTCTCTCCCGTTGAGCGATTTTTTATTTGATCGTTCCGAGTAACAAAGCGACGTGAAAATGACTAATTTTTTCGTTTACGCTAATTTAGGTTGCAAAGGTTCGCTTACGAGTTAATTCAGACAATATTACTTGCGACAAATACTGCGATAAACGCGGATCAAAAATCCGAATAATCGTTCCGCTGTTACTTTCGCGAACTGCTATATAAAACAAATAACAATATAACAAATATTTATTTTTTAATATAACTTTATTCGATATCTTCGCTTTCCTCCCGTTGAGCGATTTTTTATTTCATCGTTCCGAGTAACAAAGCGACGTGAAAATGACCGATTTTTTCGTTTACGCTTATTTAGATCGCAAAGGTACGCTTACGAGTTAATTCAGACAATATTACTTGCGATAAATACTGTGATAAACGCGGATCAAAAATCCGAATAATCGTTCCGCTGTTACTTTCGCAAACTGCTATATAAAACAAATAACAATATAATAAATATTTATTTTTTAATATAACGTTATTCGATATCTTCGGTTCTCTCCCGTTGAGCGATTTTTTATTTGATCGTTCCGAGTAACAAAGCGACGTGAAAATGACTAATTTTTTCGTTTACGCTTATTTAGGTTGCAAAGGTACGCTTACGAGTTAATTCAGACAATATTACTTGCGATAAATACTGCGATAAACGCGGATCAAAAATCCGAATAATCGTTCCGCTGTTACTTTCGCGAACTGCTATATAAAACAGTCGTTTTTAGCGCTCCGTAAATCCAGTGATTAACGGTTTGAAAACAGTGGAGCGTGAACAGTCGACAGGAATGAACATCTCCGAACAAGCGGCCCTCGAACGGAACAGAATCCGCGCTTTTCGACGGGCAATTCGATCGACGAGCATGTCACCCGCCGATGACGTTGAACCTGTAAAGCCGCGTGACTCCAGGATTAACGTTGCTCCGTTAGACAGTTACGGAATCGCGGATCAGCAGGGTAACGAACTCGGCGGGACAGGCCCGTTGTCGGCGTGTAAGGTGTTCCCGGAGTAAAAATGAGAAATAGGGACGAGGGCTGGCCCGTTGTCCCGCGTTTCTGGACCGCCGCCAGAGCCGCTTATTATCAGCGCAGGGGCTCCTCGCCCCGCTTTAATTTCCCTTTCGGCCGACGAGCCTGCGACGCCGTCGAGCATTTCCTGTCGACGTGGTGTTCGGTCCTTCAATTAGAAAATCCCGAGGCACCGGGGAAGCAGAGCGGAAAAGTAGCGCTCCGCGCCGAGACACTAACGGCCTAATAAAGTCCCCGGCGAGCCGATATTTATTAGACGAGACGGCGGCGGCCGGTTACGGCTGGTTTACGAGTGGATTCGCGGCATGAAAATTTCAGATCGTAAATGGAAGGCTGCAAACAATAGTTATCGGTTAACCGTTCCCGTGGAACCGAGCCGCGAGTGCCGGCAGCTCCGGGAATAAAGGCCGGTCGATCCTCGCGATCGGAGCTCGTCATCCGCGCGAGCTACCGGCCGAAGAGATTCGGCGAGTGCTGCGGTTCGTTCCTCGATAATTCCTAATTTTCCGATTTTTTCCTTAGAGCGGAAGGATCGAATGATTCGGTATACAGCTGGCCATCGATTATCCGAGTCCCGTTTAATCGAGGCACCGTATTGTCCGAGCTGCTTTTATTTAACTTTGCGACACGGTGTCGCCGTGATTCGAATAGCTTTCGAAAACATTTATGGAACGAAACAATAAAGAGAACGTATAAGAGAACATATGCAAAATTCTGTTACGTCTCTTTCTTTCAAAAGTTTCATAAACGTTCGCTTCATCGTAGAACTTCGTAATTAAACTTAAATATAACGTGTCGTAAAGAAGATCCAACTGCTCGTGGAATTGGATGAATCGCGGGCTCGTTGGAATACTTCAAGTTTAACGTAACATTTTTGGGATTCAACATGTTCGTGCTACGTTCCCTGTATTTTTCCCTTACTCTGAAATATTTCAGCTTTAATAGAAATCGTCGGTTTATCTCGTTTCTGCGGAAAGTTCTCTGATCTTGACACAACATCGTCACGTCGACCTATCGCGTGCCGCGAAGGATATTTGATCTGATAGAAAACAATGATGGGCTAGCTAAATATTAACGTTTCTTCGTAATCAATTAATTTCTAATTGCATTCGCGAGAATTCTTTGAACACGAGTACAAGAATATCAAGAGAACCTATATATTCGTTTTCGCGCAAAATTTCCAAATTTGTCTAATATCGATGTGATAACCATATTAATAAAAATTATATCATGCATATATATTAAAAATTAAATACATAAATTTAAAAAAATATATATATAATATAATATTTTTATATTTAATTTATATAATAATATAATATATAATTAATAATATATTAATAATAATAAAAAATATAATAATATAAGTAATAAAAAATAATAATTATATATTAATGACATATAATTTTTATTAATATACAATACAGTATACTATACAATATATAACATACAAACATAGTATAAAATACGTGTTTATTAATATAAACACGTAATTATACATAATTAATTATATATAATCACGTGTTTCGCTAAGTGCATCGCAACGAATCTAACAGCAAAAGATATGAAACACGTTATATCGGAAAAACTGAGAGGAACCTATCATTATCTCGGTCACTGGGTTTAATCGAAGAATAAATAATTGTCAACAGAGCCGTTCGAGCTCGCGGAATGAATAGAAAAATCGGGGGAGAGCCTGGGAAACGAGTTTGCCGGGGCTGGGACCGTGCCTCGGAGACGCGGTCGCGAGATAACGACTGGCCGGTTTCCATTCGTGCTTTCGCCGAACGATTCGCTCGCAGCTTTCAACTATCAGCGAGCAGCTGTTCGACGAATCGAGAGAGAATCGGTTTTCGGTCGACTGACTCACCGTTCGCCTGAGGACAGTCCTAATGGTCTCGACTTCCTGCCTTGTCGGCCAACGTGCATAGACGACGCCGCTGAGCAGCAGGACAAAAACGGCGATCCAGATCGTCCATGCCGGGACGTTTCTCGTCCTGGCAAGAAGCTTCTGGGCGGTCCTCGTCGAGATCACTTCTTGCGCCGGTATCTCGAGCTTCTGCGCTTTCCTCAGAATATCCTGGAGTCGCCTCTTAGCCTGCTCCACATCCGGCACCCCCATTTTCTTTATTTTTATCGCGCCTCCGCCCCTCTCGTCGACCCCCGTCCCCTGGCCCGCAGCCTCTCCTCCGCAGCGTTCGCAGCCCCTCGAAGGATCGTGTCCTCGTTCCTGGCACGGCGGCACCGCTCGCGATCGAGACGTTAAGAGAGCCTGGCTTCCCGGCTTCTCTTATGGCGTCGGGTCATCCTCGGGGCGTGCAGCTGCTGCGACCGCTCTGCAATATTCAACAGTTTTTCTTAACGATCCATTCTCGAATTTTCCGGGGCACGTCGACGATCGCCGGCGAGGCGATTCCGACGGCGCGCGGATATGTTATTACGGTACTGTTCTCTCTCCTTAGTCGAATCGTTTTAACTAACAGTTTTAATCGTCCGAGAAACGAAGCCGTAAATTAACACGCTGTCCGCGGGTCACAGGTCGAGGGCGAATATCGAAGAAGTTTGAAAAAAAAGTCCTGTTTTTAAAAAATATTTAATTGAAAAGTAACGATGAGATTTTGATGGTATGTATATATAGAGAATTCTTAGGCTTTCGAAGAGGGATTATTTCGAATATACAGCGTGTCAATGTCAGGGTGTAATTATGTTAACACCTGGAATGTGGTGATTCCTGAGGTCGTTTCGAGTAACTTTTTCCTCAGCGAAAATGCAATCCGCGGCTTCGTTTGCGAGTTATTAACGAAAAACCCTGACCAATGAGAGGCGAGATTATCTGGCGCGCGGCGGCCGAGCCATTGAGCGGAATTTGGCTTCGCGCGCTCGTTAGTTGGAACGCCTCGCGCCAGCCGAGCTCGCCTCTCATTGGTCACTGTTTTCCGTTAATAACTCGTAAACGGTGCTGCGGATTGTATTTTCGTTGAGGAAAAGGTTACTTGAAATGACCGCAGTAATCACTTCAGGACCTCAGTTCTTTCCGGGTGTTAACATAATTATGGGGCACCCTGTTTAGCACGGCGATGTATCGTTACAATCTGAACAATCGGAAAGTACAAAACTAGCGACACGACATTTCGACGGATCTCTCATACCTAGCGTTAATTTCGTCAGAGCTATTTTATCGATGCTTCTCTTTCTTTTTCCCTCATTTTTCTCGTCCGTGAGTGAAAGCTGGCGGTGCAGATCAGACAGAATCGCCGATCATCGGAGTTTCCATCAACGTTTACACCGTCGCCTCTGTGTCTCGTAATCGAACCGCATTTTCGAGAGCCGACGACCGAGTCGCGCCGTCGTCGGCTCTCCGGCTGGCCGCGTCGAAATTCGCGCGGTCCAAAAACAAAAACAACGCTAGCACGCTCCAGCCGCGAACTCGCCGGCGCGGCGAAGATTTCCGAGCGGAAGCGGCAAGGGGGTCGAGGTTCGAGACGAGTGATCCGACGTTAAACGAGTCGGCACTTAATTCCGACCGAGAAAGTTCGTATCAGCGATCGCCCCGCGGCCCCGCGGCCTGCCTCTCTAATCGATTCCGAAATTATTCCCGGCGCACCGCGGTAATTACCTAATAATTCCGCGATCGATCCGCCGACAGAAACGACGCGGCACTCTGAAACAGGGGGACAGTGCGGGAGGGCGAGAGCGAGAGAATGCGGAGAGATAGCGGGAGAAAGTCAGCCACTACTCCCCTTCGATTCGTGCCCCCGCGAAAGTTCGACCTACTTCGGGCCAGGCGCGGATCACAAAAGGTTCGCGCGAGCGACACGACGCGCCGGCTAATTATTCTCCGCTGGGTTCGACAGTCCGATTTTTAATTATCGACGTATCGGTCGACCACCCTCGCGCAGCCACGCGAGCGAGAGATATCGCCGAGCCGATCATCGACCTGATTTCCCGCGACGCGACGCGTTCTTCCTCTCATCGTTCCCTTTTTCTTTCTTTCTGCCTTTCTTTGTCTCCGCGCTTCCCGCCATCGAATTACCGGCTGTGCGAGGTCAGCGATCGAGCGGGAATGCGGTCTTTCCTCCCAAATATTCGTCGACTTTCATTATCCAATCGACTTTGCCGAGATCCGTCGAAATCCTGCGATTGCTAGGAAGAACGCCGCGTGTCGCGAGATACAGCAATGTCTCCCTAACTGACGCTCGGGTCGTGCACAAATTGTGGACAATTTGTAAAAATGCACAAAAATGACGATTCGTAGCTATAAAAACAAACCGCAAGACTCGAATAATCGTATCTCCTCTTCCCAAATTGTCCATTTTTGTGCACAATCTGAGCGTCAGTTCGGGAAACGTTACTGTATTATCGCTTAACCGTCTGTTTCGTGGATTTTTATGGCAATTCGAAACAAATACAATTGGCTGTTGCTGCGCTTAGATAATAACGTGCAAAGAAAATGAATAAGAAGAATGTTATTGCTTATAAGTATAAGCAATATAGCGCACTAAATCTCGATGAGTAGACTGTAATAATAATAATTATATTTGTACAACTGTATAAATATTATTATTATTATAAATATGTTGTATATATATTTGTACAACTGTATAAATATTATCTCTATTATTATTATTTTTACGGTCTACTCATCGAGATTTAGTGCGATTGGCCCTTTTTGCAGGATATTTCCACTTGTCAATGACAACAGTAATACAAGAAATAAACATATTTGCAGTCACTGTCACAAAATTCAAGACAAGTTTATAAAAATTGTTTACCTAAATTGCTGATTCACTGACTCTCTAGTCCTAATATGATATGATGAGATATGATTACTGTATTGTAAAAATGGGTGCTTACCCGTGTATATAAATAAATTAAAAAATTTAACGATTTTTAGGACTGTTCTCATGTGGGATCTTTGTACGCGTATGAGTACAGGGAAACATTGCAAGTTTTTATTTAATGTGAAAATCACGGAACGGTGTGAAATAGAGGGTTAAAGTTCGTGCTAGTATCGTTTCAAATTGCATAATTTTTGCGAGCCTATCCGAATTTCTTTTCGCTACTCTTTTCCTGACAAATGCGTAAATCCTATACGATGCAATTCACAACTAACACTAGATTTAACTAAACACTAAAAACAGCTGTTTCCTATTAGTTCATTGAAACAACAACAAAACGTTCATCCCGATTTTGAACATGCGTTATTCTAATATTTGCCGCGAGCAGTATAACACTGAATAAATAACTCGTAGCTCATAAACGTTGAATAAACAACTCATAAATGTATCCGAGCAATCCGAATAATCGCGAGTTGAAAATCTAGCGCAGACGCGTCGACTTAAATTCGTTCGAACCGCGGCACGCCGCGTTTCTCGTTACGGTCGCGGTATCGGTCGAAAGCCTCTCGATTTTCCATCCGCGTGATTTTTTTCGCCGGAGGACCGCCGCGAGTTCTCTCGCCGCCGACGATAATTAATTTTCCGAGGCTCCCCTTTAAAATAGTTCGCTCGCCGGCGAGCTTCCCTCTCGCGCAAACTTCGCTTGCCCTTCTTTGAATTATATTCGAGTATCGAGAGTGAGGAAAAAAATCTTTTGTGAATCTTCCGCGGAAGTTCCGCGCGCCCGAGCAACTTTCCAGCGAGGATCGGCGAGGAAGAACGACGAGGAGTTGCGGAGGAGCGGTTAGGGGCGGCTGCGAGGGGGAAGGACCGAGGGAGGAACAGTTTATCTTCCCGGAAGAACTTTTCTCCTGTATGCGGAGGAAATACCCTTTCGATCAAACCGCGGCAACGAACCGCAACAGCCCGAGTACCCCGCGTCTCTCCATCAAGATTTCTCTCCCCTCTACACCCCCGCCGACCGCCGTTCGCCCGACTCCCGCGAAGTCTCTCCCTCCGAGAACCTCGAGGTTACACGTATCCCCCTATTCCCGATTCGACGTTATTTTCCCGTGTATCGAACGGAAACGCGGCCGAAATAACAGAACCGCGCGCAATTATGTCCGTTGGAAAACAACATTCGGCGCTAACAATGAATGCACGCGGAACGCTCGCTGGCAACCTCCGTGTTCGTTCTCCACTCAGGTTAATCAAACGTCGATTAATTGCCAGAGTAGTTGGCTTGCTCGAAGTGCAAGTTGCCCCGGTTTCGCCCGACGGATCGAGAACGGCGATCGCTGGACTGCGAATTTTACGCAGTTACGATAAAAAGATCGATTTCCGTCGTAACTCGCTTTTCAACTTCAACGCTAAAGCTATCGAGCAACGACGCCGACTGGTCTGCATTGACTCGCGAGAGCGAAAAGGTAGAACTCATTGGGATCTTTTAAAGTTTTAATTATGAAACTTGCTCCAATAATGTAATTTATTCGACCACTTCCCGCGAAGAGGTCTCTAAAGTTTGTAGCATCGTAAGATTAAAAACCGATCGTTCCGAGCGTGGGTTTAGCGTTAAACGAATATCATGAATTTGACGCGACAAACCTAAAGTTTCTGGGATATAATAACATCCGCTCTCGTCATCCCTCCTGATTTATGCCGCTGTTTAACCGTTAATTACGAACTTATCGTATTCTCTTTATCTTTGTAACAGAAAGCGTTTTGACCGGTAAACGCTAAATAAATAATAACAATAAAACCGAGTGAAAGCGTGATTTGAAACAGCGAACAGACTAGGAGAATTCGCGTTTGTTAACACTAGATTTACGGAGCGCAAGAAACAGCTGTTTTATGGTAGCTTATAAAAGCAATAATAAGACATTTATTCTGATTTTTGACGAGCATTATTGTAACGTTTGCGTTAGTAAATCGAATAAATAACTCACAAATGTATCTTCGCGATACGAGTAATCGTAAATAAAAAAAATTAGCGACCCGTCATGTTCACGGTTTCCTTAAATCCAGTGTCAAAATCGTCAAAAGAAGAAAGAAATTCCTATTCGACTGCCGTTCCTCGCGATCAGCGCAAACGATTCCTCGTTTCCCCAAAAGATCCGCAATCTAGCGTTCATTCTTCGGCCACAGAGAGCCGGAAAACTTCCGCGAACGCGTTTCGAACTCGTTGGAGCCCACGATCGAGATCCCATCGGAGAAGTTTCGAAATCTACGCAAAACGATTGCCGACCCAATTAACGCGGAAGCTGGCAGCGGCCGCTTGAAACCCGGTTGCTGCACGAGGCGGAACCGTGTGGCCGGCCGATCGGCGGGTACGAGGTTCCGGTGTAAAAACACGCGGCTGTTTTCACGATAAACGTTGCAGCGTTTCGATCGAAACAGCTCGCCGCCGCTTGCAAGTGCCGGCGTTGCACCGGCGTTGCACCGGCGGTGCACCGGCGTTGCACCGGCGGTGCACCGGCGGTTCGCGGTTCCGAAGGGAACGCGGAGCGCGATAATCTCGGCTCCGTGTTGGAAGTCGGCTCGGGGCCTTGTTAAGGTCACGACGGGCGACGTACCTCTGGCGTTCGTCGGACGACGAGGACGAGCCGGTGGCCGGCGAGCGTCGGGGGTGGGACCGCCGATCTCTACTCTGGTCGGCTTCGGTTCGGGCCTGGAGACGACGACGGAGGCTGTTGCCCGCGAAACTGGTTCACGGGGCGGGCCGCGACGGAGCGGGCCGGGCACCGACGCAACATCAACGAGGCTCTTCGGGTCCTCGTTTCCTGGACTCGCGATACAGGTACGAGAGGTTCGAATCTCGCGCTGTGCCTGCCGGCAGGCCGCGGCAACGACACACTTGGGCGCCGACGACACAGAGGTGCGCGACACTTCACCCGAGACTGGCCCGGAACACCGTGTGTCTCCTATCTGTGTATCGCCTCACTGATCGACCGGCTTCGGGAACACACGACGCGCACGGCACGGCACGAGGACGAGGACGAGGACGCGGATAGCCGCGGCGGAGGACACGGCGACACGGCGACACAGTTGCGCGGAAACAGGGTCAAGTTCCACGAGGGTGGAGGATCGATCATAGCCCGAGCTGGAACGGGCAAGAACTGACCGGCCTCGTCGAGGGTAGCTGCCCTTATAGATATAAGTCGGGAGGGTGGCGCACGCGTACCGGGGTGTCGCGCATGCACGATTCGCGCGGTTGCTCCACTGCGCTTTCACGCTGCGGGCCACGCCGTTTTCCGCGCCGCTTTCCGCGTCGGGCCGCGCCGTTCCGCGCCGCGCCGCATCCCAGGATCCGGTGGAAGAGAAGCTTTAAAGATCGAATCCGATTGGCCCCGCGAACCACAAAGAACGAACGACGAGGACGGAAAGTCGGTCGTTCGGTCAGAAAGCGACAGTAAGGTGCTGCGAGCGTCGGTGCTGCCCGCGGGCCCCGCGCCGCGCCGCGCCGTCGAGGGTGGAGATGCCGGCAGAAGTGGCAACGGTAGTGGTAGTGCCAGCGCGGTGGTGGCAGTGCCGCGGTGGCTGCGGCTAATGGTTCGGGAACGCACAACTTCCGGAGCCATTCGTGGATTATCGCGGCCGGGGGATGAAAAAGTAATTTACAGTCGGTCGTTTAATTTCGATCGCGACCGAGCCCGCACCGCCGGCCACCCCTCCGAGCCAGTTTATGCCCGGTCACGTTCGCCCGTCTATTTCTCCGCGATGTTTATCCGTCGGGGGAATTTTTACAGCGTCACGGCCGATAATGGGACGCGTGCTCGCGACACGGCTCGCAAAATCGACGCCCCCTGCGATCTAGATCGGTTAGCTCTCTCGCCGTGCCGAACGTAAAACGACGACGGAAACCGACCGGCCCCACTCGGACAAGTCTTATGGCGGGATTTCCTGTTAGAGCATGACGTACTACAGTAATTTCTCCTGGAAATGTTTTCAGGTCGGAATTGAATCCGGCAGATCCGAGAATACTAAGTCGCGATTCTTCGAGCCGCGTTTTTATGGAAACTCGGGGCAGTCGCCGATGAAAGACGGCGGCCAGCATACTGGTGTACATTAATTTGATTTCATAGCAATGCTAGAATAAATATGATGACTTGACCTTTTTAGTTCTAATTTTTTGCCACGATTCGAAGGCAATTCGGAGGCCACGTGAGACGATTCGACGGTCACGAACCTAGAACAGTAAATTCTTCCTCCAGCTTGTAAACAAAAAAATGGATAATTTGGGAAGGAGAGATACGATTATCCGAGATTTGCATCTTGTTTTTATAATTGTTAACAATCGGCATCTATAAAAACGAGCCGAAGGTTTGAATAATCGTATCTCCTCTTCCCAAATTGTCCATTCTTGTTTAAAAACTGATGGCCAATTGGAGAGAATTTACTGTAAGTGGTAAGTACTAGGTACGTGACCGTCGAATCGTGGCACGTTGCCTCCGAATTGTCTTCGAATCGTGGCAAAAAATTAGAAATAAAAGTTAAGTCATCGTTAACGGCCGCTGGTACAACACGTGTATCATGCGCGGTGTGTTCAGGAAAAATCGCTACGCAAGGAGTGGGGGCAGGCGACGCATGCTCGAGAGTCCCACACAGCGGCGTGACGCGTCTACAGGGTGGCACCTGTTGTATTGCATTGTACTTGCAGCTCTGCGTCGCGTCGCGTCGCTATCGTAGTTCAGAATTACAATGCTCACCCGGTAGACACGCCGCGCCGTTGTGCGGGACTCCCTCCACACGCGTCGCCGCCCCACTCCTTGCGTAGCAATTTTTCCTGAATACATTGATCACGCGCCGTTCGGTACCAGTATCGGTGGTACAAACAACTAGTTATTTTCGATTCGATTGTGAACGAGTGCGAAATCGCAATTTACCTCGATAATATAACAATAAACCTAAAATTTCAATATTTGTGAAGTTTACCTGACAATTTATCGCTGATTCGCAAACTATAATTTAATGATAATTTTGTTTACTTGTAAAATAGCAATTTAATCCAGGATAAAATGTTAGCTCCCCATGAAGGTTTCTCATAAAACCGCGCGGCCCGTAAAGTGTTAATGTACATCGGCGTGCTGGCCGCTGCCTTTTATCACCGACTGTCCCGAGTTTGTATAAAAACGAGCCGCGAGGCCCGAAGAAACGCGATTTACTATTCTCAGATCTGCCGGTTTCAATTCCGACCTGCGAGCATTTCTTGGAGAAATTACTGCAATTACTCGATCGAGAGCCGTTCCGCGTTTCGCTCTGGATCTTATTCGATCGGGGAACGGCGCGTTTGCCGGGAATTACTCGCCGCATTTGCGTTCCCGTTCTTTCGATGCGAGCATTACAGGGACCTGTTGCTGGAGTATATTTACGCGGCGTACCGGAGACAAAGTTCTTACGGGCACGAATTCGTAATTGAACGCGACGATTCGAGGACGCCGCCGTGCCACTCGCAGATCGAATCGCGGGGGCAGAGAAGTGGGAAAAAAAAAGGAAAGAGAGGCCGCGGAGCGAACAGTTTCAGAGTGAAATTCTAGAATTGTCGGACTGGAGACGCCGTCATCTTCTTGCCGAGGCCCGAGGGTCGCGGGGACTGGAAACGATTACGCGGCGCGACGAGTCCAAAAACGAAAAGAACGCGCTGAAAGATTTTACCGGGAGATTGGACGTCCCTGCGACGGCGAATAAACGAGAAAGGAATTGCGGATGACAGAAAAAGTTTCGAATTTATCCGCGAGAGGAATATCGCCGCGGAACGATCAAAGTCCGGTCAAACTTTCGAAGGAGACAGCTTCCGCTACTCGTTGTGACCCGGAACCCGTGTACTCGCGTTGTTTCGTTGCTCTCAGACCGATTCCGAAATATTTCTTCTTCGATTAAATTCTCTAGGAAATTATAGACCGTTGAGGATAGTCGCGATGCATAAATTATTTATCAAGAACACACGACGCGAGCGAAGGAATCGTTCGCCCGCGGTCTATTTTCACCTGTTAAATGTAAGATTAAATAAATATAATTAATTTTTAGATTAAATACGATTAGTTTTTACGTTGAAGTTTCAAGTTGTTGTATTTTATCCGTGCTCGCGTGTGACTGCTACATTATCGTCTTCTCACTGTAACAAAGTGTTATCCCGTCGATCGATGAAGCTTGCATTATAATTCAGTGACTTTTCTGTGCAAAATAAAAATTGTCCGGATCGATTGCAAGACAAGCGAGCCAAGCACAATGCTCTTTCTTCCTTAAATCATTGTAATAAGTTAAAATTAATACGTAAACGTTCCCAATTTCGTTTCATCTTTTCTCGATTTCACGTCTCGCCGTTCCATTGTTCTGCCACAAATGCATCAAATCCGCAGCCTCGCGACAAATAACAATATATATGCGATATTATGAAAGAACAGAAATGTTTTCAGTCGATCATTTCTAATCTCGATCCCGGCTCTGGTACCCGGATAGCAAGAATCCGACGAAGTTAAATCCGCGAGCGAAGGAAACAATGCGCCGCGAACGCATCGAAATTTTGACGAATGAATAATTCACGCCTTATTCGCGAGCTCCGGAAACCTTTCTCCTAATCCGATAATAACGGAACAATGTAAATCAGGCTTTCGGAAAGCGATTCGAGAAGTCGAAGATCCCAGGGAGGGGGTAAAGAAATGTTGCGCTATCGATCGTTCCGGCGGTACACGGCAGCTCGCGTGTATCGGGCTGGTAGCGGGAACGGCGTTGCCTGAATTTACGGCCGATCCGTTCACGGATGGACGATTTACTTGTCCAAACGGCGATCGGGACCGGCGCGGCGACCAGAAACGGAGTGGCAATGCGATCGGAGCGTTACCGCTCGCTGGGCGCGTCACCCTTCTCACCTGTCTCCGCGTTCCCGTTAACGTTCCTTCGGTACTCCTCGGCTGGCTTGACGAGAAATCGATGGCAGTTAATAAGATTAAAAGACGGATCGCGGCTCGGCGCGGCTCGGCTCGGCTCCGGCCGCGGCCCGGCGCCCTCGCCGTAGAAAAGCAATCAGCTCCGCGAATTTCCGAGAACGTTAACGGCATCGATAATAAGCAGACGCGATCGGCCGTGCCGAGGACAAACCGGCGCATATTGTGCCGAAAACGGGGCCGCGATTTTCGAAAAATTCAATCGGGGAACGTAGCCTAATTCGCGGATTATTTTAGGGAAATTGGGTCGAGCGGAGCGCGGCCGCCTGTTTCGCTGGTTATTTTACGAAAATTAGATCGAGAGGGAAATTCCGTCGGGCAATTACAAGATTGCTTACGGTAAAAAGCGAAGGGAAAACACGGCCGGCTGGATATCCGGCGGGCGTGCCGGAACGGCGCGGCGGCCGACGTCAGAATTTCGGCCGGTATCGATCGAGGATCGATCGGCGATCGCTTCGTCTCGCGTTCGCGAATGGAACGCGAGCGCAGGCCGGATTACTTGCAGGCGGAAGGGGAGCAAAGAACGGCGCCTGGGAGAACGGCGAGGTAATTTTCATTCCCGCCGCGAGTTTATGTTCGCTGCGTCACTTTGCCGGGTCGTTAGCCGGTATCGTTATCGTTCCTTCCGGTTCACTCGGTAAGTGCAATTATTTTTCTTCGGCCCGGACGGGAGAGAGACAATCGGCGCAGCAGGGTGAAGCGCGGGCAAAGCGGGCGGGCCGGCCGGCCGGAGGAAGCTGGGAGAGAGAGAAGGGTGCACGATAAGTGGAGGAAATCAAGCAGCAGGAAAATGGTGCTCCATGGAAGCGGAGCGTCACGCCAAATTAATGTCGAGCGCTTCGGTGTGTGCAATCGCCCGCGAAGATAACGAGATTGTTAATTAGCGAGCGGAATTTTCCATCGCGGGAAACTCGAGCGGCCCCGAAACAAAGGGAAGCCTCCCGGAAGGAGGTGCGAGAGCGCGAACGAAAAACCGGGAGGGGTCCCCGTCTCCGATGGCTTCCGGCGCGATGGTGTCCCGTTCGAGATCGGCGCCGATTTCGCGGGGAAAAATGCCGCCGAATCCGGCGGGAAGGATCGTCGTGGAAGGATCGCTGGATCCGCGGGGAAACGGGGACCGGGGACTCTCGAATAAGTGCAGGCAGTTAATTAGTATGCTAATTTTTATGGAGTGCCTAGGCGGCTGCTTCCACCCCCGGGCTCGGATTAATGGGACCGCTTTAGAAAAACAGCTAACGAGGAACGAGGAACCGTCTCCGGCGCGTAGATCGCAATTTACGATTCGCGTTAACGCGGGAGGGTGTCGGACAGGGAACATGCTCGTCCCTCGCAGCAGCGAAGGTTACTGACAACGATAAATCCGTTCGATAAAATCGAGACAGTTCTATTCGGAGCGCGGCAGCTCTTTGACTCGCCGGGAAACCGGAGATGAAAGAAAAAACCGCTCGCGACACTCGACGGAATATTTTCTTGAAAGATAGAGGCGGGCGAAGATAAGATTCCCGCGGCGCCAGGCCGCCGACGAACGGGAACAGAAAACGAGGAATAGATGGTCGCCTCGCGATTAGGTCGAGCCAATAACGAGGATCCACGTATCGACGCGCGAATCTTCGTGATTACAGTAATTTCACCCAGAAATTCTCGGAGGCCGGAATTGAAACCGGCAGATCTGAGAATACTAGATCGCGATTCTTCGGACCTCGCGGCTCGTTTTTATAGAAAATAGGGACAGTCGCCGATAAAAGACAGCGGCCAGCACGCCGGTGCACATTAACACTTTACGGGCCACGCGGTTTTATGAGAAACCTTCATGGGAAGCCAACGTTTTATCCTGGATTAAACTGCTATTTTACGAATAAACAAAATTATCATTAAATTGTGGTGGCGAATCAGCAATCGATTGCCAGGTAAACTTCACAAATATTGAAATTTTAGGTTTATTGTTATATTATCGAGGTAAATTGCGATTTCGCACTCGTTCACAATCGAATCGAAAATAACTAGTTGTTTGTACCACCGATACTGATACCGAACGGCGCGTGATCAGTGTATTCAGGAAAAATTGCTACGCAAGGAGTGGGGCGGCGACGCGTGTGGAGGGAGTCCCGCACAGCGGCGCGGCGCGTCTACCGAGTGAGCATTGTAATTCTGAACTACGATAGCGACGCGACGCGACGCAGAGCTGCAAGTACAATGCAATACAACAGGTGCCACCCTGTAGACGCGTCACGCCGCTGTGTGGGACTCTCGCGCATGCGTCGTCTGCCCCCACTCCTTGCGTAGCGACTTTTCCTGAACACACCGCGCATGATACACGTGTTGTACCAGCGGCCGTTAACGTCAGTTTGTGCCATGGCACAACTGTTGTGTCAGCGGCCGCTAAAGTGTTAATACGAATACATGGTAATGCTAGAATAAAAACGATGACTTAACTTTTATTTCTAATTTTTTGCCACGATTCGAAGACAATTCGGTGGCCACGTGCCACGATTCGACGGCAATTCGGAGGCCAGGTGCCATGATTCGACGGTCACGTACCTACCACGTGCAGTAAATTCTCCCCAATTGTCCATCAGTTTTTAGACAAGGATGGACAATTTGGAAAAAGGAGATACGATTATTCAAACCTTCTGCTCGTTTTTATAGTTGCCGATTGTCAACAATTATAAACACGCAAAACTCGAGTAATCGTATCTGCTCCTCGCAAGTTGTCCATTCTTATTTACAAGTTGAAGAACAATTGGGGAAAATTTGCTGTATCTTATAGCGCCGCTGACTCACACCCGAACAACCATTTTGTTTTGTCTTCCGGAAACTCCGTCGACCCTTAGCATCGACGTAGCAATATATTGCATAGGTGTAGGACTAGCGCAGGGAAATTCGCAGCAACCCGAAATTTGACATTTCCGGGAGAAATTATTGTATAAATTTGATAATATAAAGAACGACATAAGAATTTAGTGCGAAGACATTACGTTAACATTGACGTTGTTAAAATTTAACGCGAACCGCAGCGGCCGATAAAAATGACTCATCTGTATTGCCTTATAAAAATTACAAGATTGAATTTATTTAAACATTGTCCAATGATTATATTAATATATGTGCCGATGAATAAATTGATTGAATAGTTTCCGATGGAAGTCTCTTTATATTTTCAATCATTCTAAAATATAAATATCGTTGTATTTATAAAAAATTCGATAATTTTTCTATCTACCGTATTCCATCCTAAAATAAAATTGTTCCGTCGTTGAATCGAAACCCGGATCGAAAGAAAGCCAAAGATCGTATTTGAACCACTCGATGAAAATTGTCTACATTATTCCTGCGGGCGGGAAAAAAAACGTGTACTAACTGCACCAAATTGGAAAATCGACAATAACGCTTGTCTAGAAAAAATTCAATTCGTGGACTTTCTCGATACACCGTTTCTTAATTCCCGCAGGAGCGTCCCGACCGAATTTCCCTAGCGATTCGAGAGCTTCTCCCGACGGAATTCTTCAAAGAATAATGCCGCCGGCCGCCGTCGCGTCGTATTCTTTCCAGTCGGAAGCCATCAATTATGCAATGATGCAGACGGATGCGCATTAAGACACCTACGCTCTCAAGTGGCGAACACGGCGCCGTCCTCGCGCCCGTCCCCGTTCCGTCCCGTTCCGCGTCCTGCAGGAAATAAATCGACAGTAAATGGCGTCCGCGATTTATTTCACCGCGAGAGCCGAAAAGAGGCGGTGCGAGCCGCGATAACGAATGGGATAATAATTGAAATTAGGAGGGAGGCAGCCGAGAGCCTGATACGCCAACAAGACCGGCCAGCTGGCAATTAAACCGTGACGTATCGCCACTGTTATCTCCGCCTTAAGCCAATTTCGCGAACCATCAAATGCGATTCTTCCTTCCGCCATCGCAGCGCCGCGCCGTTCCGCGACATGCACGCGTCCCTAAGCGTCGCTTCATTCAAACCGTCGACCTAAATTCTCCGTGGAATTAACGTAATTAAAAGATTCGTCATCGTCTATTAGACCGGCCCCTTTATCATCTAAAAGAAAAAAAAGTTCAAGTCATTTAATTCAGTTTAAAAAAGAAAAGCTTTTGCATTTTAAAAGGTGCTTTGTTGGGTTGACTAGTGCTTTTTTGTTATTATTATTATTTTATTTTGTCGCATATCAAATTGATTTATGTGTTTGTTACACCGCGCCCCGATTATTTTTTGAACATTTAAAAATACCAACAATAAATCTACGCGCACTGAAACGGGAAAAAATAGGGACAATCTGATACAATTTATAGCATGTACCGTTTTCGGTGCACTTGGCAACGACCGGACCGCGGATATTTATACAAAATAAGAATTTGCGATTAAAAGAAACAGGGTCTAAATAACACTGTATCTCATCCGTGTCAAGTATTCGAATAAATTCAAACTGATATTATAACGATCTTGAATTCCTCTAACATTTTCGCCGCTTTTTCGTTTCGCCGATCCGTTTTCGGCGGAAATGCATAAAATTCGCAGCCCAGCGACGGCACTTCGTTGAACGCGGCTAGGCAGGAACACGTTCAGGACGAAGAACACAACCGTGAAAGAGATTAACCCCGCGCAAGGGGTTAATCTCCACGTACAAAGGGAATTTTTAGCGGAACACAGTTTCGCCCTTCGTTCGCCGGCGGAAGCGAATTCCTCGAAAATGGGTAATAGTTTTCCGGAAGAGGCGTATTCATCTTAGATAGAGAGAGCTACGGAAAAGTAATCGTCCCGACTGATACAGGTGTATAGATCATTGTCGCATACAGAAGCGAGTCGGCGCCCCGAGGGAACAGACACCCTGTGCCTGACAAACGATCGCGGTATTCAGACGTCGATCTCTGTCAAGATCCGAGTCGGGTTTCCCCGGCTCGCTTTCGCCGCAGTAGAAATTTTAATCGCGGCGCGGCCCTTCTCCGTTCTTTCTCTTTGTCTCCTCTCTGATAATTCGTTTAACGGAACTCCGGACGGCGCGTCTCGGAGACCGATCGTCCGATTTATCCGAGTGTTTCGACGCGTTGCGTCGCGTCGCGTCGCCCGGTTTTCGCCATCGTCGCGAAATTGGTCGAAGAAATTTCTCTTTCGCCGCGGTATTTCTCTTCGTGGCGGTACTGACGTTCGACAGCGCCCTTCGGAATTTGTCCCGATCGAGGATCAAAAGTCGTCTGGCGAGGAAAGGTTTTTAGGTGTTCGCCGCCGATTGCTTCGGCTCTCGAACGAAGGTCCAGGAAATACGAGAAACGTGTTTCTCTCATATTTGGCGGCGAAACCGCACTTCGAAGTTTAGAAGATGAGATACGAAAGCGGGTGGAAACATTAAAATTAATTAAAATCATGTGAGAAATGATTACCAAACTTCGTATAAATTCAATTTGTAATTGAATTTTTTTAAAGATTTTAAATAATAATTTCTGAGCGCGGGAATAACGTTCTTGTTATCGGTCACTCTTATCACGGGGAAATTTACCCCTGATCGTTTCAATGTACATTTAACCCTTTGCACCCGCGTGGCGACTAAAAGTTGCTACGTTATTTTCGCGAGAATTTTCACGGTATTAAATGTGCCTGTTCACGATAAATTGTCAAACAATACAAATGGAAATACTGTAGGTTGAAACAAACGTCTTCATCTTGGAATTAAAGTAGTCTAGAGTACAAAGGGTTAAAACTTTACAGTCGCAGCTATTTGAATTCGAAATCCAAAACATGATTTCTGATCTACAGTATTTCTATTTTATATAATTTATTGCGACTTATGCATATGAAATTGAGCCTATTGGCAAGCACAATGCAATTTTAACAGTTCTTTTTAAATATAAACAGCTCTGATGCTCTTAGAATGATGTTGAAAAATAGTATACCAATTTTTAGTGGCGCCAGTTTTATGGCGTCATTTTTAGTGGCGCATTCACTCGAATGCAAAGGGTTAAAAGCCTTGAAACCAACATAAAAGCCTTGTGTGAACCAGATTTATAAAATCTTTGATAAATCTTAGATTCAATGCTAACAAATTATTGCATGATAACAAATTATTACGCCCCATCCTTACTGAATATTGAACCACCAATTAATGAATCATTAATTAACTTCCAAAAAAAAGAAATAAATGAGTTACAATAATTTCTCCCGGAAATGCCAAATTTCGGGTTGCCGCGAAATTTCCTGTGCTAATCCTACACCTATACAATTTATTGTTGTCGATACGGCAACGCAAAATGGTCTGTTTAGGTATGAATCGGGTAAGAAAAACCGCGGAGCTACAAGGTACATAATTTCTCCCTAATTCGCGCTCAGATCGCGCACAAAAATGGACAATTTCGGAAGAGGAGACACGATCATTCGAGCCTCGCGGCTCGTTTTTACAGTTCTTCGCAATCGTTGTCTCTAAAAACGAGCCGCAAGGCTCGAATAATCGTATCTCCTCTTCCAAAATTGTCTTCGAATCGTGGCAAAAAATTATAAACAATACAGTAAGTACGAGTTAACTTAACTGCCCCGAGATTCTATAAAAACGAGCCGCGAGTCCTGAAGAATCGCGACACAGTATTCTCAGAGAAACGATCCGCTGGTCGAAGTCGATCTTCGAGAACAGAAGAATACGAATAGTTGGAAATCAGTGGGTCGCTTCCGACACACACGGAAAGCTCGACAAAAGAATAATCGGCGTAGGAAGGGAGACGGGTCGGGAAAACTGGCGCCACGACTCGGCTCGACTCCGCTCGGCGTTCGTTGCTCGGCGCGAGATGATGAAAGGGAATGCGATTATCTTCTCCGATAACAGTCAATAAAGCTGTTGCGCGGAAAGCGTACATACACAAGGCCTTTGTATTTTATCATCCGGTTTAAACAAATCACCGAACACCGTCCTTTGTGCGGTCCTCTGCGCGACGCGACGTCAAAGCGGAACGCGAGCGGAAAACGGACTACGGAGACGAAAGTAAACAGCCGCGACACGAGAAGAACTCATGTCGGCTGCGTATCTCGTCCTTCGTTCCAGCCCAAGATTATTCGAAAATGCGTCGCACAACGCGTTCATGCCTGCGGACGACTTGATTCATCTCGCCCGGCGGGTTCGTGCAAATTACATTTCTCTGGCGCAAAACCTGGCCAAAATTATTTTATTCGTTCTTGGGATGACAAAGGTACTTGGGAGGCCGGAATTGAAACCGACAGCCATTTTGTGTTGTCTTCCGTCGACATAGGCGTGGGACTGGCACAGGGAAATTCACGGCAACCCGAAATTTGGCATTTCCGGGAGAAATTACTGTAATGTCGTTATTCACTTTCACTAGGACGAAAAATGTATAGATAATTTTATTAATGTTTGCGAATATTATATGTTTATATACGTTTATATTAGTTTACTTTAACATTCGAGTGCTGACGATATTTTTTGTAGCTTGTTTTTCAGACTGATAAGACGTCGAATTGCCGCCAGTTGAAGGTTAATAGAAATTTTCTTTTGTATTAAGTTAATAATAGTTAATAAAGCCTTTTGTATTAACTCGTCCATTTCTTAGTCGTTCGTCGCGTGTCTACAGTTTTCATGTTCCTCTAAATTCGATCTAACTAAAAAACGTTAATAGATCAAACACTATAAACACAGTGACTCGAGAACTCGTTAATATTTCCACCCCCAAGAACCTCGACAATTTCGTAAAATTCAAGTATTGTATGCAATTAACGCTAGATTCACGGAACCCGTCAAACTGACGGATCACTAATTTTTTAATTTACGATTACCTATTCATATCGTAAAGATGCATCTATGAATTATTTATTCAATTTATATGTTACTTACGGCAAATGTTACAATTGTAACACTTGTTAAAAATCAGGATAAATGTCTTATTGTTACTTTTATAAACTAACCCTTTGCGCTCGAAGCCGAATTAACGTAAAATTGAAAATAGTTCTTCCGAGCCACGGTTTTTCCATTTTATATGACCCAGCGCATTTTATGCGTATGAAATGCAACAGTCACGCTTTCGACAGCTCTTTAAACATAAACAAATTTGATTAATGAAATTATTTTGAGATGTAACAATGTTTAATGGCGCCTCGGAGTCGCCACTCGAGTGCAAATGGCTAACATAAAACAGCTGTTTTTCGTGCTCCGTAAATCTAGCGTTACATAAATTGAAATTGAAAAGTTCAGTTGTACGACATTCATTATTTTGTCAACAATCTTGTAGATCCTAATCAAATTAGACATACATCTCTTATCTATCATCAAGATAGAAATAAAGGAAAATGAAAAACGATAATGTTGGAACATCATTTGTTATGCATTCAACTATCTCAGAAAGCAAAAACTGCATATTTTCCACGAGATTTCTTGCATCGATTTTCCAGTTTTTAAAACCAAATACCGCACCGTGCACCGTTAAAAAGTAATCGCGACGGAACGGGAGCAAAACTGCAAGGACGACGGAAGGGGGGGGGGCGTCGAGGGGATGAAAGAGATGCATCCAGGACGACGTTGCGCATTTAGCGAGAGGGGATGCTCGGGAGACCCTCTGGCGGGGCGAAAATATTAAAAACGACAAATGACTGTTGTCGCGCGCTCGGCTCTCCTCGAGCAGCGTGTCGCGCGATTTACGTTCCCGGGAGAACGCGGCCCCGCTCGAACGATAAATAATCTTTAATAAAAGTATTTCCCGTCGAACGTGATTCACGTATCGACGCGGTGCAGCGGGGTGCAGCGGGGATATTGCGCGGCGAACGTATTGTAAAATCGGGCAAATAGGAATGGCCGAGATATCCGCAAACAGAAAACCGTGAGCGGAATACCGCTATCAAATCATGTCGCCGCGCGCCGCGGAATGGCTCCGACGATATCAATGACCGTCGACGTAATTATCGACCGTCGTTGCACACTGTCGGAATTCCTCCGAGCCGCGACAGCGGCGGCGGCGGCGGTGGCCACGTTTTTCCAAAGCGAGTCACGTGTCCGCGATCGAACGTCGAGAGAGACGCGATCGTTCCCCGGGAACGAAACCGGATCCTTTTCCCGGATAGAAACGCTCCGTTCCTTTCGTCCGCCTAATTCACTCGAGGAACGCGTCCGCGGCGGAAACAACAGCGCGGACCTCGCCCCGGCTAATTTCATTCGACTCCGACTCCGTCGGACAACAATTTCGGTTTCTGTTTGATCGTGTCGCGAACAACTTCCGACGCGGCTACGTAGGATAGACGCGGGTATTACTGCGGACGCTCCGAATACTGCGGTATTTTATAGAAGCAATTTAATCGAACATTTTCCAGCGTGTAATCTGCTAGAAATGAATTCTATGGTTTTTTTTATGTGCTTAATATTGATCATTTGCGAGATGCGAGTAACAGCAATCGCAGTTTCAGTTCATTTATTGACTCTTTTGATGCTCGGGAGCTTATGGGAACGTTGAGTCTTGTGAAATACTCGTAATGGCAGCTGCGGACGCTCATTCGAAAGGCATTTATATTTATTATATTTATGTTATTATTATATATTATTATATTATTATTATTATTATTATTATATTTATTTATTATACATTATTATATATTATATAATTGACTTATTATATTATTAATATTGATTATTAATCTTGTTTATTATATTATTTATTATATATTACTATATATTTGTTATATATTATTTATTATACAGGATGTCCCAAAATTATGGTATTTCCGAGAAATGAGGGGTTCCTGAGGTGATTTGAAGTAACTTCTTCCTTAGCGGAAATGCAATCCGTGGCTTTGTTTACGAATTATCAACGAAAAACACTGACCAATGAGGGGCGAGCTCGTCTGGCGCTAGGTGGCCGAGCCAATGAGCGGAACTGGGCTTCGTGCGCTGGTTGGCTGGGCCTAGCGCCAGCCGAGCTCGCCTCTCATTGGTCAGTGTTTTTCGTTAATAATTCGTTAACGATGCCTCGGAGGACATTTTTGTAAAGGAAAAAGTTGCTTCGAATAACCTCAGAAATCTCTAATTTCCCGGAAGTACCATATTTATGGGACAGCCTGTATATAAATACATTCGCCTTCATTGTGAAACCACAGTAGTACCTACACTTACTCTAGAATTTATTTATTTATCTATCTATTCTAATTATTTCTATCTACCCATTACGAAACACCGTGACAAACGAGTTTTAGCTTCCGCTAAATAGATAAAGGATCGAAGTGAATAAAATTCAGAAAAGCGAAAAAGAACGAACAAAAAAGTTGCCGAAGAATAATTATTGAATAATCGGTAACTACAAAAACGAGCCGCAAGGATCGAACAATCGTACCTCCTCCTCCCGAATTGTCCATTTTTACGTACAATCTGAGCGCGAATTAGGGAGAATTTACAGTAAATCTCTGATTAGAAAACGAAAGTTACTTATGGCTCGGCCTAATGTTTACTCGACGACGTCAGCCGATAATCACCGCGACGATAAGAATGGCCGACCGGTATTGGAGGCTGCTGGAAAAAATCTTGTTTGGCTACAAAGTTCCCGATAACGAAACGCGATCGGCGACGGGATGAAAGCGCGATTAAGGTTGCTTGCCGTTGGCAAAGAGTCGTTTGTCGCCATTTGTTGTCGAACATTGAGCGCGCGAGACGCGGGCGAAGGAAACTTGGTACGGGATGGATCGGTTACGAGAAAGGGAGATAAAGAGAGAGAGAGGGAGAGAGAGAGAGAGAGAGAGGGAGAGAGAGAGAGTATGAGGTATTCCGATAAAGGATCTTCGAAAACGAAAAGTCTGTTTGCTCTCGCACACGGTCCCCTCCCAAGAATGTAACCGGGATTCGATTCGAAAGTTTCCGCGCGAATTCGAATTTCGTTTGTGCTCCGACCTCCTCGGGCTCCCTGCCTCTCCGCGGGGTTTTAGCACACCCTGAAACGGAGCGAATAACTCGCGGCGCGACGTCGAGTACGAGGACATCGTCTGAGAAGAGACACGGCGAGACAGGGAAACGTCAAAAGCGGCGACGGCTTCGTTAGCGTTTCCGAAGCCGTTCCAGCTGTCGGCCGAGATTGCGAATCATCGAGGAAACTCGGGAAAACTGTGGTTCCTTTTCCGAATCGATGGAGACGGATCGCGGGGGAGAATAATGAAGAGTGGCGCTTCGCGGTAACAATGAAACCGAGCGAAACGATATGCAACGCGAGCATCCATCTGGACGCGAACGAACGAGATTTTTTTGGGGGGGAGGGGGGGAAGAAACGATCGAAGCCGTTCGAAAGCGGCGCGAGCGATTTCGTGGATCAGCCGAGAGCAATCGAGAGCAATCGAGAGATCGAACGAGACCGGGGTGCCGCGCGTTAATATCGCGGGGGCAAAGAATAATCGACGCTGGCCGTGATGCTTTTACACGGCGGGGCATCAATTTCGCGTAATGCCCGGCGTCGTTCGATCGGAAACGAGAGGAATCGATATACCTCGCTGTCGCGGTCCATCCTGCGAATTATCGCCGGGACAATTAGAACCGGCTTTCGTTCGTAATTAGCCACCGAAATCGGCTCCCGCGCTTTAATCTCCTGTATCTCGCGCTCGGTCGAACCTACGCATTTTTTCCCGGATTTTTCGAACGGTCGCGCGCGCTTTTCACGCGCGAGAACTCCGGCTGATAATTAGGCACCGTTCGGCGATGCGTGAGCCAGCCTTATTTTATTCATTGATATATATATGCAAATAGATTTTTCCGTCTGTCTCTTTCTCTTTATATATATATATAAATTTATTATTTATTGCACAATAAAGATGTATTTATTATTAATATATATTATTAATTATAATATATATATAATATAATATAATATAATATTATATATATATTATAATTATTAATATATATTAATAATAAATACATCTTTATTGTGCAATAAAATAAATAAATAATAATAAATGTATTTATTATTAATGTATTAATATAATATATTAATATAATATATTATATTATATATATATATATATAACAGATTTTTCCGTCTGTTTGTTACAAAGAAGTTAATGATTTACAAAAACAAATATAGTGTAGAAAGAAATGGAAAGATAATAATAATAACGACAACAATAATAACGATGATATGATAATTATCGTGTGGACAATCATAATGTTTGTACATTTCCTGGTATGATATCGCCAAATCAATTCACATCCCCGTTTCTTAGGTTCACTTTGTACGATCAAATCAATAAATTGCATTTCAGGCATATTTTTCACTCGAATCGTTTAAAACAGCATAGAAATGTAGTTAAAGCTAGTTAAATTGTATAAATAACTAGCACAGTTAAAATTTTAAAATAATTAGTATAGTTAACACTTTTAAATAACTAGTATAGTTAAAATTTAAAAACAGCCAGTACAGTGAACATTTTAAAATAACTAATATAGTTAGTATTTTTAAATAGAATAACTAATATAGTTAGCATTTTTAAATAGAATATAACAAACATAGAATATAACAAACGATCGTAAAAACTTTGACCGTCCACATAAGAGTCACAGAGTCCTGGACTAACCGATGCCTAGTTACTGTGGGGTGACCAATTTCTGTGGCTCTCGTTTATTTCCGGACATAATTAACGTTACATTTAGCGAACAAGACGTATCCAATTTTTGTATTCTTCTATTCCGTGTATTTCTCAATAAAAAAATCTGATATGTCTTAAAAACCAAAAGCACAGCGATTGGTCACCCCGCGACGGTAACCGCGCGATGGAATTTGGTTCAACCTCGTAACTTTTTCTAACAGTTTGACACGCTTCGAGCGACAACAAAAGCGTATCGCCGTAAGTTTCTCTAGCAAACTGAAAAAAGAATGTGCGAATTCCTGCGAAACAGGAATTCCCGAGTTTCCTCGGAGAATCGACACAGGCCTAGGAGCGAACCGACGCGTCGGCACGGTCGCGGCAATTTTCCAAGTGCACGCCGAGAATTTAGCGGCTGATATACCGAATCGCGTCGCGCTATCGAGGATGCTCAATTAAGCGAGCGTACGCGCGGTTTGTATAAAGGGTGAATCCAACAGGATCTAATGCCACCGTTTTCCAGGGTAATTTATGACCGGCTATTGTACTTTGAATGGGGGTTCTCGTTATTATGGAGCGGGCCAGGGGACAGGAACAAACGGCAAAGACGGAAAGAGCTGGAGATAGGAGCGGAAGACTCGGCGGAGTGGGAGGGAAGAGAGTCGCGAGGGAGGAACAAAGTCGTCGGCGAAGAGGGTCGTGGGGAGGGCGAGAGGGGAGGGAGAAGGAGACTCTAGCGCGGGGAAGGACTGACAAATAGAGACCAGGAAAGGGAGAATGGTATCCGCGAAAATGAGAAAAAATTGTGAAAGGACAAGGGATAGAAGAGGAGGATGGAATGCAAGAAGATCGGTGAGAAAAGGGAGAAAGAGAAAGAACCATCGCGAATAGCCCCGAGGCGCGACAAAGGAGATCGTACTAGGAGACGGATGGTTTCACCTGGCAAGTCGGTAGCGTTGCATATTGTCTCCGATTCACCTGTTTCACAGCCTATGGCTTTTCTTAGCGTTCTTCCCCCCCCTCTCTCTCACTCTTTCTCGTTCTCACTTTTTAATTCTTTCTCTCTCTCTTTGCCTCCCTCTCTTCCTCACTCTCTCTTCCTCTCGCTCTCTTGCTCTCTCTCTCTCTTTGCCTCCCTCTCTTCCTCACTCTCTCTTCCTCTCGCTCTCTTGCTCTCTCTCTCTCTCTTTGCCTCCCTCTCTTCCTCACTCTCTCTTCCTCTCGCTCTCTTGCTCTCTCTCTCTCTTTTCTTCGTTCTCTCTCTCTCTCTCTCTCTTTTCTTCGTTCTCTCTCTCTCTCTCTCTCTTTTGCTCACTCTCTTTTCTAGATTCTTTCTCTCTCTTCCTCTCGCTCTCTCTGTCTTGTACTCTCTTCCCCACTTCCTCTCTCTCTTTTGCTCACTCTCTTTTCTAGATTCTTCCTCTCTTCCTCTCTCTCTCTCTCTCTTTTCTTCGTTCTCTCTCTCACTTTCTCTCTCTCTCTCTCTCTCTCTCTCTGTCTTATATTACCTTCCCCACTCTCTCTCTCTCTCTCTCTCTCTTTTCCTCACTTTCTCTTCTAGATTCTTTCTCTCTCTTCCTCTCTCTCTTTTCTTTGTTCTCTCTCTCACTCTCTCTCTCTCTCTATGTCTTATACTCTCTTCCTCGTTCTCTCTCTCTCTCTTCCTCTCTTTCTCTCTCTTCTCCCTCTCTCTCTTCCCCGTTCTGCCTTCCTCGTTCTCTCTCTCTCTTTTTCTCGCCCTCTCTCTTTTTGCTCATACTTTCTCTCTTCCTCATTCTCTCCCTCTTCCTCCGTCTTCTCCCCTCTCTCTTCCTAGTTCTCTCTCTCTCTCTCTCTCTCTCTCTCTCTCTCACTCTCTCTCTGAGCCACGGCGTTTCGTCTTGTCTCCTCTGCTTTTTCCTGATCACCCGATTACGAAGAGAAACGGATCATGCCGCTCTTCTTCGTTTTTAATTATGAGATTACTAAGAATCATGGCGCAGATTACAATCTTCGTACTTCTTCCCCTTACAAGGGAATCCCGGTGTCTGGCGCGCACCGATTTTTATGAAACCTTGCCCAAGTATCTAATAGGAACCTACCGAAGAATTCAGCAGTATTTCGGCCATTTTTTTTACTTCAAGGGAGGTTTTCTTTTTTATTTCAAGAGGAAACAACTCTTTTATCCGTACCTCTGCCCTTCTACGTAAGCGCGTGTAAATCGGAAACGAGAGAAGCTGTCCGAAAATAGCTCAAATAAGATCTATGTATCTTATTTCTGTGCCCATAAATCCGTGCGAAATTTTCTTGAGGAAGTAAGGACCTTTTTATTCTCGTGAAAAGAATTTTTACACGAATATAGGGGCGCAAGAATATGATACGACCTTTTCTAACTTATTTTCCTCTTGAAGTAAAACACGAGAAGCTATGAAATGCGGCTAAAAAAACTTAAGTGGATATAACCGAACACCCGTGCAATGTTTCATCGAAATCGGCGTGACTAAGATTCCCTTGTTAGAAAGATCGAAATAGGTGACACTAAAATTATCGTGGCGGTCAATAACCGGTTCCGCATTTTTTATTTAAAAACTTCTGGCACTGCAGAGCCATTTTTGTAAGAAGTTATTGAATAAATTTCTTAACCCCTTCACGGCTAAGGGAATCATTTTTGCCTATTTTAAAATTGGTGATTGTCGTATTTAATTATTGATTGTTTTTGGTGCAAAACGCAATTTGCCAGCACGCAGCATGCAAAAAGCGGAAAAAAATGAAAAGATGTGCAAATTGTGCCAAACGCCGCATAGAAAATAGGACGCATAACCAAAAGAAGTTGCTTCGTAATTCCATAATATTGTATTATTTTAGTTAACATTTTGTTGTAACGAATCAACAAATAAAAGACATTGTATAATAAGACTAACCATAATTTGTGTTACTTTTATAGTCCATTGGGATAAATATTTCCCATAAAATTCCAAAAGAACTACACACTGTTATGTATTTTTCCTTATGATTTTTATTTATTTTACGTCCAAACGAACTATAATTGTTATATTATGTGCTATATTATATTATATAATATGCTATATTACATTACATTACATTACATTACATTACATTACACTACATTACATTACATTACACTACATTACATTACATTACACTACATTACATTACATTACACTACATTACATTACACTACATTACATTACACTACATTACATTACATTACATTACATTACATGCTATGTTATATTATATCATATTATATGCTTCAATAAATTGAAGCACGCGTTACAATAAAAACGGTAAGACGTCTAAATGGCGCTCGGTAGATATAGCGTTAATCGACCAGAAATCCTCGTCGCGGGAAATCGTTAGCACTGTGTGTAACCGGGAACATTGTGACATCAGAATTCGGAGCTGTGCATCGATGCACCCTGCATGCGACACGATCGATGTACGCGATATCCCTGCAGCGTGGCATACGTCATGCATCGTGCACCAGAGCTCGTTGTTCCCTTCGACTCTTGCCGCCGAGTCTAAGCACGGTTTTTCGCTCCGTTTCGGCACGTTTCCTTCAATGCGACATGTCCCGGGATCTCCTTCTCAGGCAGCCGCCTTTCTCAGCCCTTTCTCTCTCCCCCTCTCTATCGCGCGCGAGCTTGTATTTTTTCCATTCTCCGCTCACGCCCGCCGTCTTCGAAAGGAAATTCTAAAACGCGCTGCCTTTTACCTTGTTCCATACTTCGTTCCTGGACTTCCGACACCTTTCAGCACCCGTTGAACCGGGAGCCCGGTTCTTTTCTGCCGTTACATCCCCGTTGCGCGCGCGAAACATTCCACCCTCCACCCCACCGGAATGCAGTTCACAGGTTCGCGGCTCCTCTCTAGCCCTCCGCGAGGCTCGTCTCGCCCGACATTAGCCAGCCACGGAAAAACCTCGAGCTTCGTCGAATCGGTTCGACTAACCCGGGAACGATCATACGACGCGTAAAATTCGCAAACCCCTCCCACCCCCTCCGGAAAGTCCTCGAAATCGTTGCAGCAATCTTGCTCGCGCGTTCGAATCGAGTTCCGAAATTGTTTCCCCCCTTTTCTGAGACGATCGCTGGCTGAACCGTTGTTCGCACGGTCGCCGAGCAGTCGGCTCCTGCGAGCGAGGAATTTCTCGACGATGCGAAATGTCCGCGATACTTTGAACGCCGCGGCGACGCGACGCGGCGGATGACGAACGGCGGTGGCTGACTGGTCGGTTAATTGTCGGCTTTGTGCTATAACCCGGTTATTACGGTGCGCGTCGTAGTTTAGTTGGGGTGGCGAAAGTCGGGAACGACGGCGAGAGAGAGTTCCGCCGCGTCTCGACGCGCTTTTCGTCGCGACGCAACGACGGGTTCTTCCGTATTACTTTGGTACTTGCGTCGCCGTCGCGACGGCGAGGCCCGCTCGATGGATGCCGGACACACGTGTCGAAAGTTCGCGGGTGTGCACCGGTCCGCTGGATCCGTGTTCTCGTCCGTGTGCATTTTTATTGGGAAACAGCGGTCCCCGAGCGTTGCTCTTTAGCCGTTGGAACCGGGACGGACCGTCGGAACCGTCGAGACCGTCGACGCCGGAGTGTCCCGGAATTTCATAAAATTGGGAAGCTCCGATCCAAATGAACGTTGGAAGCGCATGCGAGAGTCCGCGTAATATGCATGCAGTCTGTATGCAGCCGGCAACCTGGGGTCGCCGTGGGACAAATGAAATGGCACCCGAACGCGGACGCCCGACATATTAATTCCGTAGCGCGGATGCGACCGTGGAGACCGTCCAAAACGGATCGGGAATGAAAAACATAATCTGCCTTGTACGCAGTCTTTGCGGCGTTCGCGCGAACGCGGACGCTTCCGGTACGTCCGGCAAGTTTAAATGCGAACGGCGGAGAGACAAATACAGTTTCGTTATCTGCAAACGCCTAATGAATAGCGAAACGCTGGACGCTACTGAATAGTAAACTCTGCCTGGGGACGACGACGGGGAGGATAATCAGCGTTATTATATGTACATCTTGACTACACTTCGCGGTGTAAAGTTGTAGTTATCGTTGGACCGCGATCTTCGTGTGTTCGTGGGAAAAATGTGTAGCTGAAAAATCAAATTATGAAGAGGTAAGGAGAATTGAACCCTTTGCACTCGAAACGGAATTAACGCAAAATTTAACATAGCTTTTCCGACCCACGGTTTTTCCATTTTATATGATCCAGTGCATTTTATGAAATTAAATATTGTGACACGTGCAACAGTTACGTTTTCAACAGCTCTTTAAATATAAACAAATTTGATTAATAAAATTATTTTGAGACCTGACATAATAATTTTTAACAGCGCCTCGGAGTCGCCACTCAAGCGCAAAGGGTTAATAATGCTGTTGTAGTAGTTTCAACGTAACGAAGTTATTAATATAGACAATTGACTTTTATTTATTAAAATTTATTCATATATATTATATATATTTATATATTTATTATTTTATTTATTTAAATTTTTATTTTGCGTTAAGATCCGCGGAAGAGAGTGAAAACGGTAACAGAAGCTGAAAAGAATAAAACAAAGTCGTGGGTCTATGTTAATATATACAGTATGTATATAGTATATGTTATATATAATATGTATAAATATATGTATAAAATATCTATCGTGTCTTTTATATTCTGCATTTTCAGTTCAATAAATTTCGTTTAGGCAGCTTGACATAAATAAGCCAAAAACATAGGGTAAATCTTTACATAATTCTGCTGCTTTAATATCCAAGTGTGATACTTTTGTGACTTCCGGTGAGACTATGGCGTTCCACAGAAAGGGAACTAAAGCGGTGGTCATTGTAGTTAGCAAGTATCCCGTTGAATACGAGGTATCGCCGGTCTCGGCTTTTTAGTTCACGTTTCCGAATACTGGAACACCAGGTACTTGGAAAGTCCTTTTGTCTAATTCGTCATCTTCTTCGTCTTCTCATGTCCCCTCTAAACGCCCATATTTTCCTGAAACTAAACATTTGATCCTGATATCGATTTCAAATTCTTTACAAAATCTTCAAAAAACTATGATAATATTACGGATAACATATATTTGGATCTCTCTCTTTTCAGAGACATTTAATAGATAATGAATATCTTGGGGTGTAGAAATGTTCAGGAGACACTCCTGTATTTATATCATATAAAAAAAAAGTTTATTTATTATTGTATATATGGAGAACGAATGTTTCTTGCCGTTGTTGCCGTAAGATACAATGTAAAGTCTGGCAAGAATCAATTGCTGTTTGGCCAATATTAGCGCCTCTCGTGA
This sequence comes from Megalopta genalis, assembly GCF_051020955.1. Taxonomy (NCBI): domain Eukaryota; kingdom Metazoa; phylum Arthropoda; class Insecta; order Hymenoptera; family Halictidae; genus Megalopta; species Megalopta genalis. The sequence continues at coordinate 25,816,033 of NC_135013.1, read as the reverse complement.
CAAAAACAGGAAGCTCCGTTCAGGGTCCGTACAGCGCCAATCAGTAAGTGACAAAACGCTCAAACCGGCAGCCAAATGATGCCGACAGTCGGTTTTGGCTAACAGTTTGAGCGTTTTGCCACCGGGATAACTGGCGCTGTACGTACCCTGAACGGAGCTTCCTGTTTTTGTCACGAGAGGCGCTACTATTGGCCAAACAGCAATTGATTCTTGCCAGACTTTACATTGTATCTTACGGCAACAACGGCAAGAAACATTCGTTCTCTATATATACAAAAATAAATAAACCTTTTTTTTATATGGTATAAATACAAGAGAGTCTCCTGAACATTTCTACACCCCAAAATATTCATTATCTATTACATTTAAACTTTTATTCTCCAAAAGAGGCGCCACATGTACGCTGCAGGATCGCCTAAAAACATTAATTATGGCAAAATTAGGCGTAAAGGTTCTAGAGAATCTGCCACACCGATATCGTGTAGAAAAGCCGAACGACTGTAGAGTGCGCTACGTACGTATTTTATCTATCAATATGGCGGCATTGTTTGCCCCTGCCCCGCGCATAACTCATCTACCGCATCAATGTATGTATACACTTTGGGCTCCGTCCTTTAGATCCATGGTTTGAAATTTAAACTTTAAACGGTAGTAGACACAACATTTTGAAAATAATTTTTTATGGTGTAAAGGAATCTGAGGAGAAAATGGCGTTTTACGATAATGACCACTGGCTCCTGTCACACATCCGCGATAGCTTTTTATTGACAGACAACACAGGTACTCATCTTGTTAAGGTTACTACATGTCAACGATTTTGAATGCGAAGCTCATACGTTTGTTACAAACTTTGTACGATACGATTTAAGGCCAGTGCGAGATAGTAATGGTCGGGGAGGATATCCCTAAACAATTAAAATCGAATGGCACGTTGCAGTGTTATCCTGGCATGGAAGAAAGCGACGACGAAGATCTAGATGGCCTCGGCGAGTCTTACGACGTACAGATGGGTAAACTTTTTCTTTCAAAAAGTTGTCATTCTTTGTTTATGATACAGAGATATTGATATAATGTTTATGTTGCAATAGACATGGAGTATAGTCATAGAGAACGGTCTAATACTGCTAAAAGACTAGAGAAAATGGATCTTGAAAGAAAAAAAGCTGCCAAAGTAAATATAAAGTGGGAGAATAACCCCGCGATATCTCTTACCCAACAATCAGAGTTATTTCAGAGAAAAGACTTTCGTAAAAAGACTGGGCAAATTAGTAAAAGGCAATCTCTTTTATCAGAACAACTGGAGAAATGTCCAAACTTACCGCAAAATCCATTTATGGAATATGCTAAATTCGATGGTAGTGTACGTATGAATGTATCGTATGAAGTTGTAATCATAGTACGCAAATATTCTTGTTTAAATGCGCTTTGTACACAGGCACAAGTTGATATCCCTATCAGAAAGTACAGGATTTTTATGTGTATGCTACCGAAAGAGCACAGAATGTATCCTTTACAAGTAATCGTAGTTGCTACCGCAAAAGTATTGGAGTTCATTGGATTAATTTGTTACAAATACTCGAACGAACATCCTGACCATCCTTTAAAGTGCGAGTCTTTCTCGTACAATTATCTCTATCTATTAAGCTCCTACAATTTGCCCTCCGTAAACATTTTGATATCATGTATTGTTTCCAGAGAAGACATCACAAGATACGGCTTGTATTTCACTGAAGATGACGGCGAAGTTGATTGGGATTTACCGTGCCTAGACCCGAGAGAAACCATTTCAAAATTTGAATTTACGGCACTTGGCCTTACGGAAATGAAACCAAGTGATCGAGCGAGACACAACATGATCACTCGTGTGGAAACGAAAGACGAAGAAAGCTTTATAGAGAGACAGAATAAAGAACAACAAGAAGTTGCAGAGGACTTGGCAAAAATGGAAGGACACACCACTGCCATGGAAGCTCCATTATACCAATCATACAGGCATCTTATTTTATATGTATCGTTGATCTTCAATAGCATTTTACAATTAATTCTTTCGCTTCCTTCGCGCAGGGTATACATAATCAATAAAGTCAGAACAAAGACTGAAATCTGCCTGGGAATCTCAGGTGAAAAAATTGAAATCAATCCAATAATAACTGGCAAAGGTGCTGGGCGATTTTGGAACAGGCAACGCGCAGTTAGCTACCAAATAGACAATATTGCCTGGTGTGAAATTACAGAAACAAAGGGATCAAAGACTATTTTTACGTTAGTTTATACGCCGCATTCTTCTACTTCCGAAAATATCTTAGGTGTGTTTTCGATATTTTATATAACAAATTTGATAATTGAACTTTATTAACAAGTAAATATCTTTGAATAGTGTCATCTGGACAATTCAAAAATCACGAATTCGAGGCAGATTCGATAACTGGCGAGGAGATAGTCAGAAAAATAAATCATATACTTGAATTACACAGTAGTACATCAAGAAAAGAATACTTGGCACAAAAAGAGAGAAAAACAGCTCGGCGCAAAAGTTTTCATTTGCACAGATGACAACTCTACTGGTTTCTCTGTTCCATTTTAAATTATTTAAAACATTAATCATTTCAATGTGATCAAGATATAAACACAAATTTGCTTCAACACAAATATATCATTATCAGTTTCATGGTAATGCCATAAATTTATTTGATCAAAGAAAGAATATTTGTTTCAAATATCTACGAAGTAAATAATGTTTTTACATTATTCTGTAATTCATTCAAATCTATATCAATATATGAAAAATATATTAATTCTGTACAAACTCAAAACAATTTTGTTCCTTCTGTCACACATGAACAAATATATTTATTTTACTCTTATAAAAATAGGAAGTCTATATATAAATATTTAATTTTCTTATAGTAATCGCGATATACGTATGTCTGTGTGTGTGTGTGTGTGTGCGCGCGCGCGCGTGTGTTTGCTATAATAATATGGTGTGTGTCATGATTTTGTCTTCTCAATAATCTTTTCTGTTATTTTACGAAGTCCTACCTCCATTCTCGAAATAAATTTCTGATTTACTCTGTAAACCATTTGGTTTAGAATTGATAGTTTTACTGTTTTTTCTCGTAACTTTTTATTGTTTTCGTAAATATTCTGATAATTTGGGCGGGCCAAAACGAACGCTCTTTCAGAATCTGTTAAAACAGTTAGATCAAAAGGTTGCCTTTGGCTTTCTAATCGCAATTTCTGGTTCAACAATCTTTTCCGTTCCGATTTCCTTTGTTTCAACATAGTTATCCATTGCTTTCTCTCATTTTTAAGGTTATGTATATATTGTTCAAAATCGAAATCGTCTTCTTGTAATGTTTTTGATGCATAGTGTTTCATGTCATCATTGTCCATAGAGTTCTGATTTTCTGTAAATTTTATATTTTAGGTTAGGGAGGCCGAAATGGCTTCATTGAGCAAAGCAATCGAAAAACCCGAGTTCGAATCTCAGTCCTAATCTTATTTGATCGGGAATCAGGACTATTTCCTGGCACAGGTATATACTAGCTCTAAGGAGTAACATAATCGTTCCCAGCTTTCAAGAAAAGAAAGTAAAATTATTTCAAAAGCTTAGAAAAGTTAGCAAGAAATTAATAAATTTTTTGTTAAACACTACGATCCTATTTTAATACACAATTTAAAGACATTTTTTTATCTTTAAAACTTAAACAATAGAAACTATAAATATGTTGGATTGTACCTAACCTTCACATTGGTCAAAATCAACTATACGACTTTGAAATACAGAAGATCGACGTTTGTGAATTACTCTGTCACTATTCAACGGTATTTCCAAATGCGATGCATCACTATCACAATGTAGGCTGCAGTTCTCCATTTTGATAAATATTTCAACGTAATCTTCTTATACACGTAGCTTGCATCAACAGTAAACGTTCGTTATTTTGTACTTTGAAAACAAAACAATCACAATTCAAACTAACTGCATCCAAATTCCGCCATTTAAAAAACTCAGTTTGCTGCCATCTGTGCCAAAACGTCGAAATTAATCAGTACAATAGTTTACCGCTAGATTACACCACAATTATTTTTTAACGTTTTTGTTTCGTTAAATAATCAAATATTAATTACAAATAGAAAATAATAGTAAGTAATGTTAAACAATTTCATTTATCTAAATTTCTCTATTCTAAATTTCTATTTCTCTATTCATTTCATGAACAGAGCTGGAGGAAAAAATCTACACATGTATGTGCTACATTATTGTGAATGCAAGCATTTGAATTTACGTATTTTATACACGCTGCGACATTTCGTGTATTAATGCGAAATATTGAATTATAAAGAAAAATATATAAAATTATTTAATAAAATACTCGTTTTTTTTAAATGTAATAATTACATGTGTTAAGAGCGAATACGAATGTTTCCAAAGATCATTAGAGATTGTTATTGAACACTCCAGAAATTTCTAACAGTACTGGGGTGTCGTACAATCTCGCAAAGTGCATTCTGTTTGAGTCAGTGCTTGACCAAAACGTCGAAGGATTGATAGTAATTGAGAGTGCAGTACTAAGAGTACGCGAACTATATAAAAACGTAAATTCTATCATAAATTATACTACAGTAAACCTGAGAAACATTTAATTTTTCTCTGTGCTGTTGGATTTGTTTAAATTATACTTGTTGGTCAATTTTTGGAAAACTATGTCTACTAAAGCTGACGAGGTATGGAAAATTTTTTCACGTTTATGAAATTTTTTCGTTTCGTTATGGTAATAAAAACAGCTTCCTTTGTTAAAAAAAACATTCTAGAATTTTTTAAACAATATACGTATTTATGGACTTTTTGAATATTCATAGCTTTTTTAGTAAATTTTTGAAAATATGAATGTCGGTTTATTTTATTTTTTTAAATAGCAGCTAACGCTATGAAAAATACAATAGTCCTCTTTTCTTGTTACAGGTTAAATTGGATATAGAAGAATTAGACAAATTGCTTCAGCAAGCAAGTCGACAGAAAGTTAAAGATGTAATTAGTGTTGAGATTCGAAAGTTACAAACAGACTTGAAGAAGTTACAAGAAGATGAGAAAAGTGCACCTATAAAATCCTCCGATGCAACAGTCAATACTACTCAGAAATTTTATGAAGTTAAATTAAATAATTATGGTTGGGATCAAACGGACACATCAGTAAAGTTATATGTTACTTTGGAGAATGTACAACAGTTGCCTAAGGAATCTGTTGTATGCAATTTTACCGAGAAATCTTTGGATCTGCATGTTCTTGGATTAGATAATAAAAATTATGTTTTAACAATTAATAATCTATGCGAAGAGATAGAACCAACCAAGAGTTGTTTCAAAGTAAAGAAAGATATGGTTATTGTTTCTGTTATTAAGAAAGAAATGAAAACATGGTCACACGTGACAGGAATAGAAAAGAGGATAAAAACATCAAAATCGTCACTTCCTGATATGGATGATGAAAGTGACACTGGATCAAAAATAATGAACTTAATGAAAACAATGTATCATGAAGGAGATGATGATGTGAAAAGAACAATAGCCAAAGCCTGGACGGAGAGTATGCAGAAAACAGCTCCTGGTCTGTCAGATCTTCAATTTTGTGACTAAACATACTCTAAGACCATAATTTGCCAGATATTAATGCTTTGGAGATGGAATAGTCCAATTAGAATAGGCAGTAGATCTAAAATGCAAATAAAAAATTTGCATTATGATGGTATCAATTCTTAAAGTTTAATTTACAATTTTTCTTATATATTAGGCTCAGTACGAGTTCTAAAAGCCATCCCCAATGTGTTAATGTACAGAATAAATCTAGACCTAAAATTTCCATGCACATACATTATTTTGATACAATTTTATTTCGTTTTTGTGTATTCTAAATATTACAGTAAAGAGGAATATTTACTAATTTGTGTAAGAGACATTAATTGACTGATATTTGTTTATCCTTAATTAGACTAATTATAACATAGTGAACAAATTTTCTATAGACATTGCTGTATCTAAAGAATTTAGAAAGAAAAGAAGTCTTACATTTCTAGACTATGTAATGACTTTTTGGTTCTCCATTCATAGTATATAAACTACATTGTAGTGTACTGCTTACAATAAAGAATGCACAAAACAAACTGCACAGTCTGATTTTTTCCATTTTGAACATAGGTCACTATGATTGAATTGTACTATTTCTCATAACATACAACTACCCAACAATGATACAATTTCACAGTGGTCGCACAATGAAGATTTCTCAATTCTAATTCTTAATTTCTTATTTCTCCTTTTACCTATCCTTGATATGTATCCCTGATGTATAACAATGAAACATTTTTCAAAAATTAACTCAATATAAGATAATAATTTAACGAGTTTTAAAATAAAATATATTGTGATTATTTTATTATGAAATATCTTATTTTGCGACTACATTTTCAGATTTGTTTCATCATTAATTAGGTTTAAATTTTCGAAATATTTATAAAATTGCATATTAACTTTTAATAAGAGTAAGATTTAAAATTATTACCATGTCCACACAATGAATTTATGCATTTTTCATTATGAAAGGGGTAAACTTGGGAATATTAGCATAGTTTTTTACTGTTACACATGTACACAAGGTATGTTTGATTTAGAATTAAAATACAGAATTTGTTATATGTATATTTTTTAACTTATATTGCATGATAACAGATGCGGTCATACAAATGAAATGTAAAGAGAAATTTATTGTATAATTATATATATGGCACTTAAAACTTATACATACATGAATTTGCTTAACAAATGAATATGCATTAAAAATACGTGGTTCCTTATTTAAACTATACTTGCAGTGACTAATGTACTTCTGGCATATGGACCTTATATTTTAAGGCAAATAAATGTTTTATTTATTTAGTTTTGAATGTGTCTAAATAATATCTTCATTGGATTTATGCTACATTTTTGTTAATAATAATAGTACCCCCCAATCTTTATTGGACTATAAACAATTCTTGCAGTAACAGTTTTAATTTGAAATCACGAAAGTCTATTACAACTTAATTAGTTCTATTACCAATAATACTTATCAGAATTGTTTATTACATTTAATTTAATTACTTATTAAATACGGAAATGTCATGATAATGTAATCACAATTAAAAGCGTATCTAATGTAACACAAAACCTTTATCACAGCGTGTGAATTGTACTGATGCAGTAATTCATGACAAAATTTTTTCAATGTTGCACTGCTAATTTGTATGATAAAAATTTGCATAGCATTAACATAATACAAATTTTTGAAAAGAAAGTATTCCTATGAATGTGTAGTACTTGAATGAATACACTCACATTTCAAATTTCCTGTTTAAGCAGGACTTATTAGTTTAAGATTCTCCTGTGCATTAGTGAGTGGAAGCATGTAATAGATGTATGAACATGTATAAAATATTACAAACAAATACGTTTTACATAAAATACTGAAATAATTATGGCTACGAAGAAAAAGAATTAGCTGCATCATTTACTGCTTGCAAATTCTTTTTCTCTAAACTTATAAATGCTACCTATGCGTACATATTAATATTTAAATGTTTGTAAAATATGTGTAGATTAATGGTATATACAATTCGAAGGTAAAATTCAGATTTCCGTTAGTTTCTAGAAATTATAAAAGTTCCTAAAAATATATAAAAATTGTTCTGTGGCTTCATTTTACAGGTTACTCACTTGAAAGAAAAAATTATAACATTATATTTGTATGTGTATAAAATTCGCATAATTCGTATAAATAAGCTTCATTGCGATTTACATGCCGTTATCGTATTTCGATCTAGTAAAATTTAAAGAATTAAACTAACAATCAAGAAAAATGTAACTTAAATGAAACCAGTTTTGGAAACTCATTTATAAATGGAATAAAAATATAAACTAGTTATGGAACACGCATGTATATATGTATATAAATGGAGTAAAAATATAAACCAGTTATGAGTATGAGAATAGGGAAGCAATTGCTATACAAAGTTCACCCAAGTAATCCTTGCATATATTTTCAATATGCAATGAATACTTGATAACAATATAAAAGCAAAATTGTAATCTTTTAAGAGAACTTAGAGCATAGAAAAATAGTCTTTGGTTTCCAAGATGAGACTCAGTTACCATTGAGTTTCAAATGATAGCACTGTTACTCAAATTGCCATGGAATGATAGTTTCATTCTAAGATGCCACAGCTTCATTGTAAGAAGTATTGGAAAGTTGCACTTCACGACTTGTTGTTTGAAAAACATCCGTCATAGCGCTTTGCGTTTTCTGAATTAAATGCTCAATATGGTCTGTACTTAAACCTTCTGTAGATATCGGTGGTAACGTCGTTATAATAACTCGACCTTTGAAAGATAAGTAAAATTTTATTTTAATATTTGTATTTAGATACATATAAATTTGTGACTTACCTGAGTCGAACCTTTTCTCTTTCGAGGATAAAAAGTAATAAGATGAAAACACAACTGGCAATATAGGTAACTGAGAAGAAATGGCAACGTGAAAAGCACCCTTCTTAAAAGGATGAATTTCACCAGTATTATACCTGGTGCCTTCAGGGAAAATCCATAACTTAATCTATGCAGATGATGCATGGAAATACATATGAATATCGTTTGAGGTTTTCTGTTCATTTTTGCAATACACTTTTTCCACTAAATTACCTTGTTATCTTTGATGTGGCTTGTGGCAGTATTCATGACCATACGGGCTTTCTCAGAGTTCATTCTATCTATAAATATCAAGCCACAAAGCCAAGCAGCTAAACCGAATGGCCATGCATAAAAAAGCTCCTTTTTTGCTATAACTGTACATTTCACCATTACTGGCCATATTTGAAACAGTCCCATTATATCCAAAGAACTCTGATGATTTGATACTATTATACATGCTCTATCTTGTTCTAAATGCTCTCTTCCTCTGAGTTCCCAACGTACTCCCAAGAAATTAGTAAGACAGGAACATACAGACGATGCTAATCTAAAAATAAATTGCATATAAACTTTTTAAAAAAATAGCATGTAATTCGTTGATACGATAAAAAGTACACTATTTGTATAAACAACAAATTTATTGAAGAATGATAGATTATTTCTAAATTTAGGGAATTTTCATTTTTCTTGACTACATAATTAAGTGTACTTGGTAACGGTGTACAGTTAAAAATACGGTTTAAATTATAAGACGAAGCAGATTCTGTATAAAAATGAACAGACGTGTCACTGTTAAATTGAAATGTCGCGCGAAATACACCGCCAATTTGAAAAAGAAGAATATTCACTATCGCCGGCACATATGCATCTACTATTCAATCAATCGACAAAATTATAATAATTGTAATGTTAATATAAATAGGTTAACATTTTTCTTCTAATTATCACATCGGTATCGTATCTTTAAAACTCTTGCCCGCCTTCGAAGATTGATAAATAGAATCAAGATCCGCACATTTGTGAAATCACTATCATCGAAATCAATAGAATTTCATTTCGAAAGGAATATTTCTCAAATTTGTTTTGATTAATAACTTGAACAACGCCTACGTAAAGTTCTTAGGGTAAATGGTTAAAGCTATTCAAACAACCACCGCCACCGCCACCACTACCGTTACCACCACCATCAGCACCACTGTATCGGAACTGCTGCTGGACACTATACATATCACCATCGTTCAATAAATTTGCTCGCTGCTACATTATCTTTCCAGGCAGAATAACAAGGGAACAAGAATGTCAATAAATAAAGAATACGAACACACAACGGCAGAAAAATAACAAACGAAGATAGTAGCGTTTATAAAATTTGTTAGTAAATTACTAACACAAAGTTCTTTACGTTCCGTGGACGTAACACCATGAGTGGGAGCAACGTGATCGAATTAACCATCACATATCCGTAATAGAGGAGGAACTTGAAATAGTAACGAAAGGTTCTGTTCATCTCGTAGAGAAATGGTAAGACTAGAATGAAACCAACAAGGATCACCTCAATGCATGACGGTGCCATCTTTTATGGCGATAGAGGGCGGATACTACACTAAAGAAGATTTTTTCAATAACACACAACGCGAACAAAGTGATTTTGCACGATCTTACGATATCGTAAGGCTTCGCACGCTGTCACGGATTGAGGAAGACCCTCGACTGTCATCCATGGACTGATGGACTGCTGAGTGCTGGTTCACCGTCTTATAACGTTGCCGATCCGTTCGCGCGACTTCGTCAGAGTCGAATAACATACACTTTGAAATGTACTCTGCGCACACTGCCACAGGCGCATACGGGCACACAAAGTTTGTTCTCGTGTTGGGATCAAGGGTGTTCCCTATCGCTTCGGACCCCTCTCATCCCTCTCTCTCTCTCTCTCTCTCTCTCTCTCTGCCTTTCTCCCTCGCTCCTTCATTCTCTTTGTCCCTCACACTTCCATACCCGCTTCTTGACATTTGGCTGACAAAGACTGTTTTTCATTGATATACAAATTATTTAATTATACATTACAATTAATAATTGAAATAATAAGAGTTCATGTATAATTATGATTAGTTAGTTAGTTAATACTTGATAGTTATCAAACACAAACCGAGCAAATACTTTGATAACTGGCCTTAAGGCTCATTTGCTTCCATCTCACTTGACAACGAAGATAGTATTTTTAGTTCGACGATGTCTATATCATGACCATTAGCACGATTGCTTGCGTTCAAATATGATCTGAAAAAGTAGGATGAATATAAAACCATTCGATCATTATTCCTCTTCTTTCCTGTGCACGTAATTCTCTTTTTACTTGATCTAAGTAACTAGTTCTGCAGTATTGTTATTTCAGTTTTTTAACTTATCACGCCATATTATTAATTTTCAATATTTCGCACATTCGAAATACACAATAACCTTGATAAGATTATAATTCGATCAAGGACTGGAATGTATATCGCAAATTCATTCGTGCGAGAATACGTACTTTATATCGATCTCTGCACAAATTTTGTCTTTACTGAGAAGTATAATTTTTATAATCGATTTTCTAATGAATTATTTGACACAGCTCAAAGAGTAAATTTAAATTTAAATATTTACTTCCAGTAATTTCATATATCGAATTAATATCGCATCGTAGATTGTAGTTCGATACTTTGCGCGGCAAATAAGCAGGGACATAATGAAATTCAAATTCTGCTTAGTTAGTAACTTCTACAAGAAGTCTGTGGTATGGTTGGTTTAGAGTAAGGTTAGTTTGCTTTGCACACGACATCACTAATCCTGCCCTCATGGTGCTTTTGTAGATATTATGATATTTATGCCAGTACAATCCAATTCTGTATATTATTTCAGTTGTTGAAAGAGTGTAAGTGATACAGAGCACGTTCGTAATTCATATAAATTGCGTAATATTGTAGGCGAGTCAGTGTTAATTGGCGATTGTTAACAACAGATTTCGGTACGTCATTGAAGTTTCAACTTTTAGAGTCCGACACGATACTATATTATTTAAATGTCAAAGCAAATATTAAAATTCATATATTTTTTGTCAAAGTTACGTGCTAAAATTTGAACTGGGCGTGCTTTAGCTATCACGTGGATTAGTTGGAAGACATAATTCAAGTTGGAACATACAAAAACAAATTCCATTATGCAAGTGATTTCCCAGGAACATGAGAGTACGCAAACTACGATATTAGCGTTATTATTGTCCCAAAAAGGTGGGTGTACACTACCTCAATTATGCAAGGACTATTATGACATGGAAGGTGAAGAAATACCTTGGAAAAAGTTGGGATATGTTTCCTTAATGGATTTTATACACAGTATGTCAAAATCAATTAAAATAGAGTACAGCCAAAATACACTTTTTTTAAAAGGTATCGCAACTAATAAGTCCAAACATGTTGACAAGCTAGTGACTGGTCAAAAAGATCAAAAGGCACCAATTGGAAGAAGAACGTATAAACCAAGTCATTATTATCCAAGAACGTTGTCTCCTAAGATACATATACCATCTGAGATATTAAGCATGATAATTGATATCGTTAATGAACATCCAGATGGCATCAATAAGGATTTTATACTTCAAAAAGTACAAATTTCTATGCCGTATACAAACATAACAATGAGTGAGATGGAAGAACAATTACTTGTGTTATCGCATAAAATTTCTGTATCAAATAATAAAATATTTCCAGTTCAAAGTAAATCACAAAATTTTAGTTCCAAAATGCCAATAATGATTGCAAGTGGAGAAGAAGATTCAGATGATTTGCTAGACTATGTAGAAGATGATTTAAAATTTTTGCCTCCTGCAAATGAATCTACTTCTAAAAAATTACCTGCAAAGAGTAAAACTACATCTAACTTTATAAAGGAATCTGTGAATGCAACACAGTATAAATCTAAAAGCAACACCATAAATGATGGATACAATGATGTTACCCTAAGAGCAGAAACCAACGAAAGTAATTCGTATAATACATATAATTACAATGATAATGTTGAAATCTATACAGAAGATAATAATTACGATAGAGTAGAGAAAGAAACTTATCTTGAAAATAAACATACTGAGGATCTTATAAATAGTAGAATCAAATTTCGTTTGGAGAAACTTATTCAAAATAATCCTGATGGCATTTGGTGTGCTGAGCTTCCAGAAAAATATTTAGAAGAATATAAAGTAAGCCTAAGTTATACTGAACTTGGTTTCAGTAGCGTTAGAGAATTTGCATCATACTTGCCAGAAATCTTTCATTGTGTACAAATTGATGAGGTTGGAGACTTCATGCTCTATTATAGTAAAAAACAAGTACCTTTGATTAATCCAAAGAAGAAACAGAAAACTATAAATCTTGCGGAATTACATCAGATTTATCTATTAGATGAAGAAAATGAAGCTCTTCCAACAACTTTGGTACATAACATTTTCTCTAAACTTTGATATTTATAAATTTTAACAATATGTAATATATTTGTGAACTTTCAGACACCTAATACATGTAATCAATTGATACCAGAGGGTATAGTAACTATTGGAGAAAGTGTAGGTCATATAGATGTTGCTGACCTAGTAAGAATTGAAAATCCTTACATAGAAGTTGTTGTTGTAGAAGTATTCACTCCATCATTCTTTTGGATACAGCTTCGTAAAAAACAAAAAGCATTTAAAAAATTTATGAATGATTTGAAGTATGTATAATTAAAATGAAGTCTTACAATGTAGAGTATGTTCAAATAGTAAATGTTCATTTTTTTTGTAGTCATTTTTATGTTGCTAAACATGAAGATTATATTATACCACCTGTTGTATTAGAAAAAGGCTTAAATTGTGCATGCATATATAACGGAATATGGCACAGAGGTATAATAAAGGCGGTAAAACCGGATTTGCAAGTTACAGTAGGTTCATGAAAGTAATAGAAATTACGTTGAGCGAATTCAATGTGACAACATATTCTGACTGATAATTATTTATTACAGGTAATGTTTTACGATTATGGAACACTAAAAACATATCAACCAATTGAAGTGTATTATTTGCATAGAATATTTTCTGTTCTACCAGCACAAGCTATTCCTTGTGGTTTATTGAATACAAGGCCATACAAAGGAATAAAATGGACACACAGTGCTACTCATCATTTTGCTATAAAAACATCAGACATACCTTTGGTTGCAAGAATAGCATCGACTAATGAAATGGTAAAATCAGAATTTTCAATACATTCGAAACAAAACTCACTTATTACTTTTAAATTATTATTTAGATTACTGTAACGAGTTTTGGTGATTCGTGTGGAATAAGAGTTTTATTTGGAATTACATTTTCTCGGATTTACAGATCTTATTTTATTACGGGTTCTTCAAGCCGATAATGCATTCAGACTTCAGACATTCGCCTCGCTGTCCGAGAACGGCCGACGGTCTCACTTTGTTCTCTCCCTCGGATCAGCAAAACAAGGCTTGCTCTCGTGCTTCCCAGAGCTCGTAATTTACACATAATCGTTGCTATACGCGGTTCGCGTTTAATCAACGAACGTGTCGTGAAGCGTCCGCTCGCTTTTCGTGATTCTGTACTTCGTGCCGCGATCCTGCGAAGCAGTCTACAAACTGCTTTTAGAATTTTTGACTTATAGATTTTTCTGTTTTTGCAAGCTATGTTCCTTAATATTGACCTTTTTTTTTATTTAGGATAATTCAATGATTGTAACATTAACCGACACATTAGGAGATGAAGATATACACATCAATGATTGGCTAGTGGAGCAAAAACTAGCAGAGCATGGAAAAATGGTTTGTATGAAAACGCAAAATTTTCCATTTCGTTACTATTTAAAATGTCAAACGTATAGAAAGCAAAAATCTGAAAAATCTAAAACATTTCAATCTTCCGAAGCGGTAGAACCAATAAAATGTGAAACAAAATCGTCACATAAACTACAATGTTTATACGAAAAAGTCATGAATCTCAAACTGCGTACTAGATCTTCTAATAGTAATTCTAAAGAATGTAACGATAACGTTATAGTGAATCAATCTTTAAATTGTGACTCACAATTAAGTAAAAAGGAAAAACCAGAATTAAATAATGAATCTCTTGGTAATAATATTGATAACAATGAATATGATGACGTCTCGCCTTTGCAATTTACCAAAGAGAAAAAGATTTGCCAATTATCAAACGAGCAAGATGATATTTTAAGAAATTATAGCAGTATACCCAAAACATATGCTTACCGTTTCGATGTACAAGATCCTGAAGAGGAATTAAACATAATAAACCCAGGCGGTTATACAGATATGTGCAATGGACAGCGTGAGTTTAAATACATGGATTGGTCTATCGCTGAGGAAAATGTGGGACAAGAAGGTCATATAATAAAACAGAAAACTCCAGAAAACACTTATAAGTCTATATCGGAAAAACGAGAAAAAATATCGCTGGCAGAAACTTATTTTTTGAAAGCAGTTCAAAATAGTGTTCATTTTGCTGAACGAGACGAAGACATACGCTGGTTGCCTAATGGAAATATCAATAAAATGGAGGATCCTTCTCCACTTGTATTAAGAAATATACAGAAACGCGCGCATAGAAATGCAACAGGGAAAACTATAGCTATACCTAAAAATATTTTAAACCGTCTAATAGAAAAGGATTCACCTGCGGAAATTTTTGAGTCCTCAACAATTTCATCGAAAAGTATAAATGAAGCATCATCCAACATGTCTGTACAGGAAAACGATAGCATAGTTAACAATGATTCCACTCATCCGGAAAACGAAAATAATGAAAGAAACGTTTATGATGAAAACTTAAAAATTGAGTCTGACAGCAATAATACATCTCAGATGGACAGTTACTACGTATGCATGAAACCACGTACTATTAAACGCGAATTGATAGAAATATTGATGACAAAGCAACAGGAATCGAGTTATTCTTCGATACTGGATTCAGATGACCTCAGTGAAGAAAATTCCAGTAATCATGACAGTGAACTTAATACTGATGACCTTAATAATGATGAACTTAATTCTGCTGAGACAGAAAACATAGATTTAGATACATCAAAGTCTTGTATTCATAGTGCTACCAATAGTAATGAATTTTCCGAAGAACTCGAGTCTTCGGCATCTTTAACGTCATTGGAAACGACATCTATAAGCAGAAGTGAGTCGTCTAAAGAATCAGTATCTTCGGAAACATCGGGATTGGCTGAAAAATTATTATTAGTTCAATCACCTGACACGGAAGAATGTAATTTAACAAGACAGTCAAATGTTGGAAAAGAATCACCACAGGAATCCACATTACAAGTAGTAAAATTAATAGAGAATAAATCAGATAAAATATCAACAGAATTAATACCAATAAGCAAATCATTGACGTTTGATCTACCGACAGATGTATCTACTGTACCGATTCTCAATGATGTTGATTTAGAATCCGATGAAGAAAAATGGGACGTACACGTGGGACTTTCGGATCTTCATCATTTCTTCAAAACTGATTCTCCATTAAATGGAAATGTTGGAAAGACACTGGAATACAACAATACACAACTAACAATAGAAGAAATTAATAATCCAGATTCGATTAAAGATACAAACGAAAACAATATGGAAAATAGTAGCATAGACAATAAAGAATATTCAAATAAAAAATTTGAAAATTTACTTAATCAACATGGCAAGTCTATTTCGACTTCGGTGTCTACAATATGTTCTGAAAATAATGTGAACTTAACTAGCAGAGTAAAATCTGGCGAGTTGCAAGGAAGATCAAGAACATTAAAAGAACTATTGAAGAAGGCAAAGTCAAAACAAAGAAATGAAATCGATGGATAAATACTAATAGCCTAAAATACATTCATAGTAGACTGAAAGATGTTTTTAAAGTTATTAACTTTAATAATAATTACTTAATTTTAATAATAAATTAATAATAATATATTTTTAAATTAATTTTCTTTTTTTTATGTTTTAAACACCCTAATTTTAGTTCTTACACGATTTATTCACGACTACAGTATTTTTCATAAATTTAATGTCTTATATAATATAATCTTATAATCTTACATAATAATCTTATATTTGTAATATATGCTTAATCTTAGAATGTTATTGTTCAGTTATTTGATGTTTTGATATCAAAGTGAAACTGAAATTTTGGAATTATAAATATCTATTTCTTTTATGTAATAGTATAATTGAAGTTTTGAGTTTTTGGGAAAGATACATCCTTTATGTTATCACTTAACATATATGTACTATACTTCACATTCAGGCAATAAATAATTTTTATAAGAAAATCAACCGTGTACATTTACTTTATTTCAATGTCTTTACAAACTATGCAATGATCTCATAAAGTGATCATTTTTCCCAAACTAATGTATTTATATTATTAAATAGATGAATATTATACTTTAAAGTATTTGATCATTGTAGAATTTGATTATTTTCATTTCTTTTTATATAGGGAGACAAAGTTGATATGCATAATTTATTGCTATATGTGGAAGACAATTTACTGTTTTCACCCGAGCAATGCTATGAGAAGGAAACTGGTTCGCCTGATTCTGTCGACATTAAAGTAGAAGAAACATCTAGCAGCACTTGTTTGATAACTCCACAAAGAACTTTAGAAAGCAAGTATTTCGAGGTTCCTTTAAAACAGGAATTATCTGAAGAAACTGATAAGTTAACAACTTTGGAAAGCAATTTACAAGATCAAGCTCAAGTTAAAATTCCCTCATTTCCACAATTTATTCAAACAAAAAGGAACTTAAATCCGTTTTTGAACGATGAACTGATCTGCAATCAGGATGAGATTAAAGTAGCGCCTGGAAAGCTATTGCAGTTGTGGAACGAAAACGTGAAGCTGCAAGTTCAAATAAGCGCAATATTTGAGATACTCTTTAGCAGAGTTGTAACTAATTCAGGAACAGGTGACAGTTCAGTGAAAAATAAAAATATTTTAGATCTAACGGAAACTTTTTCACGTCTCAACGTCAATAGTAACTCAATGTCAACAAATTTAGAAAATGTAAATGTTACAAATCCATGTACATTTGCTACTAACGATGTACAAAATGTTGGCAATCTTTCTCGTGATTTGGTAAATGATAATTCGAATCTCAATAGTTACACTGATATCCTACAACATTCCCTTACCAAATTAAATTCATTCTACTCAGATATTGCTATGGCTGAAGGCAGTAATTTACATACAAGTCAATTGTTTCCAAATAAATCTATAAATAAGAATGCACCACCAGGATTTGAAAAGGTTGCTTTGGAAATAAATTTGAAAAATCAGAATAAATTAATGAACGGTGCAAACATTGCCTTACCGGAAACATTAGAAAAGCCTACGAACTTCAACATACCCTTAAAAGAAACTAATCCCTTCAAGGCTGCTATAATAAATCAGATGCAAACATCGCAAAAAGAATGTTTAAACAGCGTTGACTTGTTTATTTCAAACAGTACTCAGGAACCAGTTGTCAAACATAATTTTACGACTTTCGAAGAAAATGGTACTGCTATCCTAAATAGTAATCTCGGTAATTCAAAAAGAAATTCTGCTGAATATTCATTTGATTACCAAAAGTATTTTCCTACTTGCACTGTGAGCACTGCAGATAATATCAATACTAACTTAAAATATCTGCCCACTAATTACACGTGGCCTAATGATATCAACAATATGGGAATTACTACAAATGATCCTTCAACAATCCAAAGAACAGAGAGTAACAATACATATTCTTCTGAATATTATGATATCTATACACCATCGTACCTCAGAAGTTGTTCACAAGAACACAAACCGAAGCAAGAGGAGGATATTTTAAGACGCCCCATTTCATCAGTAGCTAGTTGCATTGATCATACTCTAAATTATGGTAACAGTCGTATGAATACGTCGTGGTTAACAAGTAATAGTTTCTCGCCTTTCGTTCGAGACAATAAAAACGTTGACGAGGGATACCTAACGCGACCATCTACTTCGCATACCATGGATAGATTATCTCCGTTGGCACAAACAATAGCACATGTAAATCAATACAGTGAATCTGCAAAAATATGGTCCACGTCGCTTGTAGACAAATCTGTGCAGTCTGATGACGGCGATAAAATATATTCACAGACCATGAAAAACAGAGATATAAAAGCAACATGGAATAGGAATCAATTGCAGAACAGCACCGACTATTCATTGCCAATAGATGCATCATTAGGTTGTTGTAAGCTATATATGAAATTAATTGGTAAGTATTTCTATAACCATAAGCTAGCAAATAAGTGGTGTATGTTACTTTTGTGATTTTTTTTCATTTAGAAACCCGAAGGTGTCAAATACATACAATTCATTACCAGAATGACGGGTGGCTAATAGTACACGAATTTATATCATTTACTGAGCATAAGAACATTTCCTACTTGTATGATGTTGTACGAATCCTAGATATTCATGTACCATTCATGGAAATTGACAAAACTCAGTGCTCGATAAAATTTGTAGATACAAACGGGTAAATAACAAATTAATTTAATCAAAAACTCTTAAAAGATACTTCATGGCTTGTTTTTACTAATAATAATATATTAATAGAAATTATTTTCATTGTATATTTTCGGAAGACTACAAAGATTCTATTTGTTTGTTTTAGTAGTTTGACACAGCAAAGTAAAGATGTTCTGAACAGTAGGGATAATCTTCATTTAATACCGTTAAAATCAGCATTGAAATTGTTGAAGATACTAAAAATTATTTCTGCACGAGACTTAAGCGATCTTCTTATCCATAAAAAATTTGAGACCGGGATTATGCACGACATTTGGGTAAATATAATAATACCCTTAATATTCATATAGGGTGTCCGACTTACGTGTCTAACATTTTAATAGATGATTATGTAAACCTATGAAATATTTGTGACTTGTGATCGAACACCCTGCATATGGTATTCTCCGAATATTTTACAACGTTATAATATATTACACTGTTTAGGTAATAATGTGTGAATACGGGAAATTCAAGTATCACATCGAAAACACAGGACGACTATGAAGTATCCGTTTTATACTTTTCTACGATTAATGCAAGTAAGACTACGTTAGTTATTGATGATATCTTTACGTTGCCAGTGGACTATTTGTTATTGTATGGGGGTACAATTTAAACATACAGTTTTTTTAATTTTTTAATAATATAACACTTCTACCTCATGAAATGAAAACTTGTTAAGCTTAATTTGGAAATTATCCCGGTAATTTTTATTTCTATTTAGAACAAATTTTGTTGAATAATTATTACACACAATGTGCATATGATAACAGATTCATTCTATTACGTGTATAAGATATTCTACTATAATGTATTCGTATATAAGTATTAAATCGAGTATCTCGACGTCGTATTTTTCTTTCTTATCCTTTACCAATTAAGCAAAGAAGTAATTAAAACTAAATTGAGTTTCGTATGTATGCGCTATTGGATACAGATAGCTCCATCTGGTGAAAGTTAGCTGTAACTTCGTCGACGTAAAAACCGAAGTGCGCATTGTCCAACATTGTTCATCGAATTGTGTTTAAAGTACGTCTGATAGTTGACAGTCTTGTTTCCTTCTACACTCTAAATTTAAATTCATATTCTTCAAAATTTTAGTGAAACAGACAGAATGGCAGGCGAAAGTTCAGACGAACCAAAGCTAACCGGATTATCGAAACACTTCAACAGTATCACTGATCGTGGTCGAGCAAATGTCAGTATAACCTCAACGTTTTGCGACTATTCGCAACGTTTGTCAATTTGATTTTGAAGTTACATTGTGTCGCAATATTTGAAAATGTCTTAAAAATACTATTCACTTTTATAGGTTGCTAAAGCCACGTACGCCGGACTTGCTTTGGTGGTTCTTTACATTTACTTAAAACCAAAGAAGGCTGCCGCGAAGTAGGATGTAACCTCATAGATATATTACGTAATAATTTCTATACTGTAACTATGACCTGAATGTAATAAAAGAAGAATGGACAAGTACTGGATTATTAGTTTTTCCAATTCGCTGATTTATTTTTGTAAACTGTCTATGGATGAACAGCCTAGACGGTCCCAAGAATTTATCTATACGTTATAGCTTATTGCTTAAACTATTATTCTTCTCTGTCAACTGCGTGCGAGACTTATGCAATGATAGGAAGTAGTAGTCAATGTGTTATAGGTAATGTAAAATTTATTTTGTCAATGATATTTAAGACGTTGGGTATAGCGATCAATATTAATCGCAGACAATTGTATAAGTGATTCACTTTATTTATAATATACGTTGATGTCATTCTTATTGGTTAGACATATACATGTATATATACATACATAATCACAAAGATTTCCAATACAATAATAGCTTGATAGAAATTTTGTGACTAGACTATTACGTGTATAAGTTTAGTTCATGTAATATTTTCGTCGTATAGTTACAAGAGCGTTTTTTTTCCCTCTATTTAATTTGAAATTTCGTGATCCTCGTCAAATAGAAACATGATTTCTTTAGATCTATTAAAAGAATCGCTTAAAGAAATATTACAGCGGATTATTTTGTACCTCGATATTTACATGTGAGTTTTGCGTCTGTACGTCTCGAATAACGTTTACTTGCAAATAAAATTTCTATGAATTCGATGGAACAGTAATTCTTAAATGAGTTGATAATCCGAAGATCCCGTTTACGAGAGAGAGAAATGTGGAAAGAATCTAAGAGATCTACGTACTTATATACATATAATGATACAATATACATAGTAATTAGTAAATGGTCTCAGGTACACGTTTGTATGTAATTCTGAAATGCTAAGGTGTAGATCCAGAAGAATCAGGATACGCGCAGGTTTTCCTAACGACGTTACATCTCAAGAAACTACGAATCAAATGTAGTACGTCTTTATTTATTAGTGCAGAATAGTGTGTTGTAACAAAAATAAATATCTTCCCTCTTCCATCTGTCTAGTACACCTTAATATATCGGAATAATTAAAGATGCGATACGATGTACAGAAATACAATTGACCCGCAAAAGTGTTCGCACACGACGACAAACTTCACTCAATTTACAATATGTTCAAATAAAATTTTGTAAATTAAAATGTCTGATCATCGAGTTCTGTTGATCGGCAATTTTAATTAATATCATATACTTTCGACGACTCTTCTGTAGGATAGCAAAAATTGTTACTGCGTGCACACGCTTTCGCAAGCCTCTGTATAGTAAAGACGTTCACACTGGTAGTTTTCTTGCATATGCTTTAAATCAATTGTACAATTATTGTTGCCGGTTTGTTCATCGTAAGTGCCGGTGAGACTTAATAATACTGTATTCGCGTTTGCGTTTTTCTTCGGAGACAAGAAACCCGTCATCTTTGAAAGTTCTTGCGAGAACAACGAAAAGCTCTGAATCTGTTGGTCGTATAATCTTTCTGTAATTATGTTCTTTGGGAAATAAGGTATCACGATGTCACGAGCGTGATTGCCGGTGCATCGGGAACAATTATCGAACATATGAAAATCTGTGATACACAAAAGTCAATGAGTCCGTATATAGTTGTATTTACAGTTCGCTGATGCGCGTGGCGCATTGCAATGCTTTTTCGTCACGTTTTTACATACACGCAGTTTGTCATATTGTCCTACTTACAATTACAAACGACCCGTGCCCGTCCACGATAAACATTCATCATCGCGCCCGATGCTTTATTTTTCAGCGTACCGACAAACCATGCGAGAAGAGTCGCGAATATTTCGGGGCGACACAGTTTTCGAGTTTGACCGATGACCCGACACTCACAGAAACACGTCCATTTACATATTTATCACGCCGAAATGCCTTGTATACAATATATACACACGATAAAGCAGTCGCGCGTTGCATACCGAAATGCATCGCAGTTCGCGAGTTCGATTGATCGTCGAATGACAAGCATCTACAATCGAGCGTTACGTTTACGCTAAGGATAGGAGAAAGTGCGAGGACACGAACGACGGACGAAAAGAAACTGAAAACCGAGCTTAGATCCCAGTACGCTCGAGCACAAGATCCTGGATCCTTTCGCCGAGAGCCGATCGATCACAAGCAATCCGGACCTCTCACGGCAGTATCTCGCACCCGGAAGCCGAAGTATTTACTTCGCTACAGGACCGAGTCGTCCTTTTTGCTCCATCCGTTATGGTTGCTGGAGGTCCTCGACATTTGGCTGGGACTCCTGACGGGGCTCCTGGCAGGATAATAGACGCAGGGACCCGGGCTTCCCGGTCTCCCCGACGCCTTCAAGCTCTGCCTGGTGCTGCCGTTCGAAACGTTGTTGTTCCTGCTGATGGTGCTCGACCGGTTCAGATGATAGTGCCTGATCGAGTTCCGGAGCTCTATGTTGGTCATGTTGGTGACGATCGACTCGTCGTACGTCTGAAACTCCGGGCTGTCTCTTCCGGGACCGAACAGCTTCGGACTGCAGAACAGCTTCAGGAATATCCTCTTGAACTTCCTGCCGAAGATCACGTAGATGATGAAATTGATGCTGCTGTTGATCGTGACGAGCAGGTTGCCCGTTTGCACTAACCAGAGCGGCGGGTCGTGCAGGAAGGTCTCGTGGATGTTCGAGGCGAGCGGCAGGATGTTGCAGATTAGGAATACGATCACCACGCAGAGCAGCATGGTCGCCAGCCCGATCTCCCGCCTCTGGTGTCGGGACAGCTGTTGCAGATCTCTGTTCGCCTTTCTCACCTGCAACACAAATCCTCCGGTGAATTATTCTCTATTACATTAGTCTCCGCGGTTGCCTCGACCTCTTACCAAGTACAAGACTACGATATATTCAAGTCGAAGGAAACATGATACTGTTACCCCTGGCAAAAGGTATTGAATTTTCTTTTAATTACAGTAATTTAATTCAGTTACAGTCACTATGTCAAATGACTAAAATACTTTCAACACACTCGCGTCATCTAGTCCAGCTTTAAAACGGTTATTGCATTTTGAATGACGCTCGAATACTTTTCGCCAGGAGTTGTAAATTACATCTATCCCGATGAATGATTAAATTGCAGGCGATTGCGGATCGTTTACTCGCGGGACGCAAAGTGTACACGATGAAGAAGCAAGGAGGACCGACACGAGGACCGCGGAAGATAATTAATGGTGCCTCGGTCGAAGCGGAAAGTGAAAAATGGCGACCGTGTGTTGGCACGGAGGCGTTTATTCCCAGCACTTTCTAGGATTATCGGGTGATCCGGGCATTACTTTGGGCGAGCGTGACAAACTCGACGAAAAAGGCGTGCGCCAGGAGCCACGAGCCCGCGAGTGCTCCCAGGCGGGGCTGTATCTTTATTGCCACCCTTATACTCGTTCGCCTCTGCGTTTTACCACTGCCGCCCCTCGCGAACGGTTTATGCGGGGAGCGACTCTCGTTTCTCACGAGATCCGCGAAATTTCCTATTTCATCCAGCCCCGGCGCAACGCGATTCCATCGGGAGCACAGGGCGCCTATCGATTTTACACTTTCGTTTCGGATAAAACTGTATGAAATTGAAGTAAGCGTAAAAGTTGTCTTGTTGGGATCACGACACCGCCGTCTACCTCCCTCCCCAACCCTTCGGTCCCTTCATCCCGGAGTCGTAAAGGGAGTGAGAGACTGTACACATTCGGGAGACGATGAACGCGCAACAAATACGGGATTCTCGCCTTGAGAATATGAAATTTGCCGACTCGTAAAACGATCTTCGTATGCGTGATGTATGCTTCGGAAGATACGCGCCGCTGCGGCGCGCCATTCCGTCGGCGGAGTTACGAGCGTAAATATGGCGGATCGGGTGGCTGGAAATCGTTCGCCTAACTTGCGCCACGGCTGGCCTTCCCGGGGGGAATTGTTTTTCGTCTGGACGCGAAATTTCTTATACGCGGCCCCGGGTGGGAACGCGCGGCATGATTTATCTGGCAAGACGCCATTTGGGAAATTGGTGTCGTCGCGTCGCCTAAGCGCGCATAATTTCTCCTGTCTAATTTACCTGCGATCGCAATAACGGGGATTGCCGTAGACGCAACAAGAAGCGATCGACTCGACAAATCTGCGCGCCAAATGAGACGAGCTTGGCGTGTTTCAGCGAGCACCGGTCGCGTGCGATTCACAGCGATAGAAAAAGAGGCACGACCGAAAATCGGTCACGAGTTTCGCCGCGTTCGCGGTGCCAGCTGCGACATGTGTGAATTACCTACGTGCCCGTGAATTTGGCACGCGAACGAGACCGCAACGTTTTGCGGAAACTGTAGTTTTCCGACCGGCCTCCTCTGCCTCGTCGCCGCTCGTCGAGAACGCGTACCCACGGGAACGCAGGAAGAGAGCTCCGCGATAAAGTTTGCGCCATCGAGTCGTGCGCGATGCTAGCCGTTCGCCTTGCATCGAACGGTTTATCGGGCAGAAAAAGCGAAACCCGCATGTGTCGGTTCGCGCGAGCATCGTTCGCGTATCGGCGAGCGTTTCTACAATTTTGCTTCGGTCGATCGCCGTGGGAATGGTAATGCGAGTGCTCGTTAGAATAGAATCGTACGACACGTTTCGGTGAGTCATTCCCGCCGAAATTATGGACATCACGAAACTGGGTTACCTATAAGGGCGCGCGTATTGTTGTACGACGAAATTGAAACATCTCGAATGGTTCGGGAAAGTAGCACGAGATAATAGGGTAAACTCGGGTAACTATCTTGTTTGCTGGATCACAATATTCGAGATCCTTCATTTTCAACAATCTATTCACCCTCGAATCATACATAATTGCACGATCAATCTTCCAAAATTAGCATCAATAGCGATGCGAGTAATTGCGCTCCACGAACAAAAATGCTTGCCTGTTCCATTGCGTTCGTTTTAATCCATTGAGCTTTCTTATTAATTGAACCAGAACCTCGACGCTGCCTGTTCAAATTTCATTTGGTCAAATTGGCCAAACGGTATTAGTTTTAGTGACGACTGAATGCGAGAACCCGAGTTTGCTCTACGCCAGGTCAAGGGCTGGAGTTGCTCACCCGCTTATAGATGGCCGCGTTGAAGATGACCAGAGCGAGGAACGGAAACAGGTAGCAAATGAAGAAGTACATCCAGTGGACGTAGAGGGTAACGTACAGGTCGTTGTTCCTGAGCTCCGCCGGGTACACACACAACACCGTCACGTTGTACTTCCAGTGGACCTCCGTGTAGAAGTCTATCTCCCAGAATCTACGAGCAACGCGGACAATGTTCAAGCATGTTCTCGAATTGCGAGGTCGCCGGGAAGCGGACGTATACAGTGACTACGATTAATACCTTTTAAAACGCAATGACAGTTTTAGAACTCGACTGAACGACTTGAATTTTGTTTTAAATTACAGAGGGACCAGTCTACTAGACCATAACTAGAATACCCTTTTTATTTTTAAAATGTTGCTATTGCTTAGAATAACAAAGGAAAATAAAAAGCTCACGTTTTTTAATTTTCTTATCTCAGCAAAATTTAAAGAAAAGAATTCTAGTTATGGTCTAGTGGACTGGTGCTCGTATACAAAAAATTCAAGTCGTTTATTAGCCCAATCCTAAAAGAAGTTACAGTAATGTCTCTCTAATTGACGCTCACGTTGTCCACAGAAATGGACAATTTGGGATGAGGAGATACGGTTATTTGAGCCTTGTGGCTTGTTTTTTATGGTTATCGATTGTCAACAATTGTACAAACGAGCTGCAAGGCTCGAATAATCGTATCTGCTCTTCCCAAATTGTCCATTTTTGTAGACAATCCGAGCGTCAATTAGAGAGACATTACTGTATTGCGTTTTTAAAAGGGCGTCCGAATATTAATCAGAGCCACCGAATGTACATCAGAGGGACCACTAACTTCGGTAGATTATAAACGAAGGAAAATATCACGATAACCAGCACAGCCAGCTGAGCCCGGCCGTACGTGCAGAAGGACCTCGCTTTCAGGGGATGACAGACCGCGATGTATCTCTCCAGGGTCACCGTTAACGTCAGGTACACCGTCGCAATCTGCGCCATGCAGGACAGAGGGTACAGGAACCGAACGATCTTCGGATAAACGATGAACTTGTAGTCGAACAGCAGCCCGGTGTACGCGTAGATCGCCGGCAGCCCGTAGATCAACACCTGGAACCGAAAGTTTCGAAATTCAACGCTCGCAAAGGTCACGCGTCCAGAGCGGAAAGCACAGGTGTTCGGGACAAGACCCGGACGCGACAGCCCCGATTTTCCCGAAGCAGCTGGAAATCGTGCACGACGCGTCGAACACCCCCGGGGATCTCTGCATCGACCTCGAGAAGTTCATTTGGCGATGAGACTGCTTAGGTTTACGTAACGCGACGGCGTAGGATATTTTCCGCGGGCAAACAGCTCTCTTACTCCGCCGTTACTCTCGAGCCACTTTTATCGGGATCTTGCAAATCCGCAACGGCGACGTTGATCTCGGCGATCCGAAGTTTATCGAGGAAACCGTTTGAGAAAGTCCGAGCGAACTGGCGCGCACAAATCACGAGCGGTTCGTGGATCTTTGCGCGAAATAGGGAGCCGAACAGAAAAGTCTCCCTCTCTCTCTCTCTCTCTCTCTCTCTCTCTGTCTGTCTCTTTCGTAAGCGACATTGGTAAGGTGGAAACGACATTCCCGTTCGTTTCGGTCGCAAAGTGCATAAAACCAGCAGTCGAATTTCGACGGCGCGCGTATCCGACGTTAATTCCGAGCGGGAGATGTACAAATCCTTCGAGGCTCGGCGCGATAAATTCCGGGACGTTGGTCGTCGCCGCTTGTAAACTCGCCGGGGTTGGAACGTTTAGACGCGGGCATCGATTTCTGTATTCTTTCATTCTCCTTCTTAGGCTCCCGGAATTTATGGCGCCACTACGGCCAACCCTTTTAAGGCGCTCTTCCGGCGCCGGTAGTGCTCGCGTAAATCGTTAGCCGCCCCGAGGAGTCCCCCCCGAGACCGTTCGCGGAATAAAACGGAGACGACTACGATGGAAGCGGACTCACCGCGATCACGATCAGGATCGTGTCGCATCTGGCTAGGCCGATCAGCAGGTAGTTGATCGACGACTTCATCTGCGGCCTCGAGAGGATGATCATCGAGATCGCGTTCCCGAATATGCCGAACAGGCCGATCACGTTGACCAGCACGCCGGCGATGATGAAGTCGAACAGCCCGGTCGCGTCGATCTCCTGTTTGCATTCGAGCGGCGTCTCCGTGCTGGCCCGATCGATCGGCAGATGAGTCGAGGACAGTCCGACATCGTAGTAGCTGTCGGTGAACGCTTCGTAGCTCGTCTCCATCGTTTCCGGCTACTTTCGTCGCGCTTCTTCGCCCGTCTCGTCATCAGCTTCCACTTCTCGCCACTATCTATCGACCGTTCGATCTCACGTTACCCCGCATTTTCCAAAGCGATCCCCATTCGATCCTCGATCGGTCTCTGTCCTCGATCCTGGGGAGCAGTCTATTCGCCGTAGAACCGTGTCCCGGACAATTCGCGAATCGCCGATCGAATGGAATCTCGCAAATCGCGTCCCGCGATTCGGCTCTCACTACCTTTCGACCTTGCGAGAGCCGAGCGCCGACGATCTCGGCACCATGACGAGGATCTCACCGCCTCGGATCCGTAATCTCGGTCTCCGCCGCCTCTCTCGCTGGCCTCCTCCTCCTCCTCCACCCCCAAGCGTCGCCGAGTCAATTTCAATTTGTCCAATCTCGATGGAAGTTCCAGCTCGCAGTCTTCCCGTATGTACATCTGCAACGTGTCGTGATTCCGCGGTAATTCCCACGGGGCCTCGCTGCTCCGGCTTCTCCCCGGGAAACTGTAATCAAAAAGAGAATGAGATATTGGAGGCGAGCCATCCAAGCCTAAGCTGTCCGTAACGATACGGCGGCTGACTAAGGCGGTTTCGGCCGAGTTAATTAACGGATCCAGCCGGATTCTACGTCCCGAGGATGTACGGCGAAACAACGGTCATAATATGAGCCGTTTATTTTGAAAGTGGCATAAGTCGCTTTTTCAGAAAAATCGAGTTAATGGTAACACTAATTACAATTGAACGGTATCTTTTCATTTAAAAAAAGAAAAAAGAAGTGAGTTATGCCACTTTCAAAATAAACGGCTCATATTTTACCGGCGAGAAAACCGGTCTTGGAACGATTCGTTCGGGACGAAGGACCAAACAATAATTTACGCATGCTGGACAAACGCTATCGTCGTTTTAACACTTTGGTCTACGATTTCTCTCGCTTCTACAGGAATCAATAGGCCACGGATCTCTATGCAATTTAAAAATTATTTTCGTTAATTGCAAGATGCAGGAACTGCGCAGACATTTATTTTCTTCTGTGGTAATTCTTATAATTCGACGTTAGTGCAATAATATTTTCGAATCGTTCAAATGCTTTTGTTATCTTGTATTTGATCTGGCCACTGTTGTCATAAATGCGTAAGATCCACGGTTTAGTAATTACGAATTTTTTTGTCCTTAACATATCCTTGAAATGGGGAAACTTATGTTTATCGTATGTCCGCATTAACTTTGGCGATCAAGTATTGATAACAGACAAATTGACCTTCGAGTCGCGGGCAACGTGGAATTCGCGTTCTAAATATTTTGTAAAATTTAGCAAAACGTAAATTTCAAATTCAAGACAATTTTTCATTTCTTTTATTTCTCTTTTTATATTCTTTTTAATTGAACTATTCCGCGGTTAGGATAATTAAATCTTATTCCGTTTTAAAATAGGCGAACAACGTCTACGTGTGGCAGGTTCCGTTGAACATCCGACGCGATGCCACAGTGCAAGGATCAACATTATGTCAATCGGTCCAACGATATCAAATGTTTCATCGAATTAAAGTATTTTATTTAGCCGAACTAAAATCGAGAAGACAAGTTTTTCCATGGCATCAATTACTATTTTCAGCTCCATTATCTTTCGCGGATTTCAATGGAATTAGACAGAAATTAGCGTGGAAATTAATTTTCAAATACGTGCTAATTATTTCGTCGAACGCACATCGATGACGCCACTCTCCTGTGACGAAACAATTCGACAAAGGGAACTCTCGCGCGACCGAATATTACACTACAAATTGCGAGTCTATTGCGCCGTTATTACACGACATATATTAATTTAACTTTCCTGTCGCAGGCAGGATTTCATTGCAGCCTGCAAGGATTCCGAGGTAAAGGGACGCATTCCGATCGCAAGAGGACAACACGGGGATCGTCATTGCGCCGTCGACAGAGGGTGCCGGTGAGTTTGGTGGCCTCATCCGATTGTACACAATGCCGGTATCATTAGGCACAAGACGTAGACGTTCACCTCGACTTTACTTTGTAAACAGAGAGAGAAAGAGAGACAGTCGAGCGTGGAATAACCGAAATGCCCGCGAATGACGGCCGCGACAGCGATTTTGCGGTAGTTCGCGCGTGGTGTCGTCGATGGCCACAGTATTGCGAGCGTCGGGTGCACGGTGTAACAAGGAAACGCGCGAACATGTTTATCGCCGATGGGAACGTGATCGTTCGGAGCCAGGCCACTCGGCATCGGTAAGTCGAAAATCCTTGCGCGACTTTGATTCGTTTTCGAGTCGGGCACATCGATATCGCGATTGAACGGGGGCGGCGTGCGATCGGCCTCGCCAGGCGTTTTAGCGAGTCGATCGAGCGCTGATTGGCACGCGCTCCGACCTACAATTTGCGTCCTTTCCTAATTTCCGCACGGTTGATTTTCCACATACATACATGTGCGGAGGGACGTGGTTTTCTGCCTCCGGGATTCTACGGCCGCGCCGAATGCACGCATCGGCGAGCCGTTGTTTTCCAGCGAAATCTGTCAAACTCCGCTTAAATTCGCGCCGGAACATCGATCGCGCGATACGTTTTAGCAGTTTACGGTACTGCATCGACATTTCCGTCCGACGACGTCGCCGACAATCCTCGATCGGAGCTATCGTCCGCGCGAGGACGATCGTAAGCGGATCACGCTTTCGTTCGACGGCGATAAATATTTTTTACTAGTTCCGTGTAATTAGGCGGTGATGTGCGGACGAAGCGAATTTTCGAACTCGACCTTCTCGGACACTAAGCTCCGAACGAAAAAATTGTTATTCCCCATTTCCGTCGGAATTTTTTTTTTCATGCGAAATCAGCCGGTGCAGATTCGCATGTATTGTTTAGTGCCCAAAAATTATTGTACAAGCGGGAAACGTGGGGTTCCTGAGGCCATTTGAAGTAACTCTTTCCTTGGCGAAAATGCAATCCGCGGCTTCGTTTGCGAGTTATTAACCCTTTGCGCTCGAATGGTGACTCCGAGGCACCACTGAGATTTGTTATATCACGTTCTAAGATCATTTTTACATTAACAAAGTTTAGATTTAATTCTTTGCACTCGAAGCTATTTTAATTATATTTTAAACATATTTTCTGATCTACAGTGTTTCTGTTTTATTTGATTTATTGCGATTTATGCATATGAAAGCCTATTGGCAAGTACAAAACTTGCAATTTTAAGAATCTTTTAGATGTAAACGAGTCTGATACTATTACAATTATTTTGAAAAATAGTATAGCAACTTTCGTTCGAGCCTTGTGGCTCGCTTTTTTATGGTTATCGATTGTCAACAACTATAAAAACGAGCTGCGAGGCTCGAATAATCCATCTTCCCAAATTGTCCATTTTTGTGCACAATCTGAGCGTCAATTAGGGAGACATTACTGTTGTCACTTTTTTCGTTAATAAATCGTAAACAAAGCCGCGGATTGCTTTTTCGCTAAGGAAAAAGTTACTTCAAATGACCTCAGGAATCCCTCATTTCTCGCTTGTACAATAATTTTGGGAAGGCTCTGTATAAGTGAATTTGGATCACAGTGGCGTAAATCTCAGTTTCCTCGTTGGGAGAAACAAGGAGTGCTATTATTGTTTACCAATAGTTACAAAGTTTACTAAAGTTGTAACATGCGTATCGTTTACCGGCCAAATTTATTGTTTATCTATTTAATCGTTATCCGGGCAAATATCCATTAGTACACAATATTGAAGAACGTGTATAGAGTCACGATGGAGAACAAGATTTACAGAAGAAGAAAGAAATGCAACAGAACTGCGTGCAAGATAAGTAGGTCATAGACTGTAAGCTCGGTTTCTAAAGGAAGAGATCTCAGCACGAAAAAGTTTTTGTGATGAAAGTTTCATTGGAAACACCGGATTGTAGCGTATCAAAAAAGCAAAGAAAACAGAAAAGATACAATAAAAATAGATGACACAACAGAAAGAGAAAGACACAACAGAAGATGAAGTGATCGAGTTATTTAAATAATGAGAAACGGATGAAACGAAAGGAAATAATACGGGAAATAATACACGAAGAGAATAATAGAGAAAATGTGACTTATGCCACTGAAAGGAAGAAAAACCGCAGATTTGTTCCGCGGAACAGGTGGCCCTTGTAAAAGGATCCGCCGAGTAGAACGGCCGTTTCTCGGGATAAAGAAAAGTTCGAGATCCGAGCAAGCGACTCGAGTTCCGTCCTATTTTGTTTTCCCGCTATTTACATGCGAAACGGCGGAACCAGTTCTGTCGGCAACGTTTACGTCCCCCAATTAAACTTTCGCTCGGAGGGCAGGTGTTCCTGTTAATTGTCGTTCCAGCGAACTTCCCGCTTCCTGTCTCCGATAAATTATTAGGAGAAGTAAATCGTTTAAATGTCTGCTTCGATATGATTTCGGCGCAGGACCGCGCCATCTCTAGAAACGAACTCGGGGAACTAATTTGCCAGCTGGGTGCGGGACCATTGTTGTTAACGAAGCGCGGTCGAGCGCGCGCGGGCTGGTCCTCTCGCAGCTCCGGGGCCTTCAAAGCGTCACGGAAACCCTCGATTCCGAGATCGATCGCGAACCGCTCGCTCGGAAAGTTTGCCGGCCGAGTCGACGACGGCTTGTACGGCCGCCCACGCGACAAACGTGCCAGCCTTTTTTCGCAGATTTATTCCGGGCGCCACGCTTCGAACTTTGACTTCGACGCGGCCGCCAATATTCCGGGATTCTCTGCCGGCCAAGGAAAAGTTCCGCGCCGGGATTTACGGGGCTCCGCGTCAGCACGAATCGGCCGCCGAGCGGTATACAGTTTTCGCGCGGACCGTTTTGATACTGTCCCGCGGATGATACCGCTCTGATCCGCTCGTTCGGATTCACCGAACGATTTCTCCCGGCCCGTACACTTTCTCCTTCGCCGATCGTTATCGCCCATTAACTTTGGGACTCCGCGCGAAATGCCGTATCTTTCTCGGAATTTATCGTGTGCTCGATTCGTGTTTCTTTCCGAGGTCCATCGAGCAGCGTTAACCTTCCTATAAAACTGCAGTGGAACCTCGGTTATCCGAGACCACCGTGTTTATCCGAGATACTTTGGCATCTGCAACGGAGTCTCGGTTAGTCGAATTGGTCCTCCGTTATCCGAGATGCGAATCTTACGTATGTACATTATGTACGCCATCGAGCACAAGTATTTGGACACTTGTACATTATTATCAAAGTGTGAGTTATATTATTAACCCTTTGCGCTCGAGTGGTGACTCTGAGGCACCACTAAAAAAAATCGTCACACTACGTTTCAAAATAATTTTTATATTATCAAAGCTTAGACATAAAAAAAAGTTGGCAAAAGTCTAACTGTTGTACGAGTCACC
Source organism: Megalopta genalis (assembly GCF_051020955.1). Classification (NCBI taxonomy): domain Eukaryota; kingdom Metazoa; phylum Arthropoda; class Insecta; order Hymenoptera; family Halictidae; genus Megalopta; species Megalopta genalis. Next base: position 25,782,723 of record NC_135013.1, on the reverse strand, counting down.
AAGGACTCGATTTCATATGTATGAAATGCGTTTTGTCGTATAAAATGGAAATATATTATAAGTCAGAAAAATTAATTTAGATTTACAGTTAAAATGGCTTCGAGTGCAAAGGGTTAATACAACCCTCCATTACAAATTTCATAATAAGAAGCCTGTAAACATCAAAGAATATGTAACGTAACGTGTACGTTTGTTGAAAAGGGAAAGCATTAATTAAAATCGGTGTAAAATTGATTTTGCGGTGACGCTTAAGTTTGTCAAAAAAAAATATCATAAGTCAGAAAAATTAATTTAGATTTACAGTTAAAATGGCTTCGAGTGCAAAGGGTTAATACAACCCTCCATTACAAATTTCATAATAAGGAGCCTGTAAACATCAAAGAATATGTAACGTAACGTGTACGTTTGTTGAAAGGAGAAAGCATTAATTAAAATCGGTGTAAAATTGATTTTGCGGTGACGCTTAAATTTGTCAGAAAAAATATCATTTCGTTGGAAGTTAATTTTATATTATAACAGCTACACATACGCTTTTCAAAGAGATTACAACAGCTGACTGGTTAACATTAAACCTATCACCGTCGGTCAAACGACCGGTTTCAGATTTTCGACTTCATAATTTATTGAAGTCGTAAAACTGCTTCCCTTAAAAATTGTCGAATATATTTTGTTTCTTTAGGCGCACATTATTATGAAAATTGTGTAAAATTTGAACAAACCCTATCTTGTAATTCTTACGAGGCAATTTTTGTCAGTCGCTTTCAGATCTTGGTAAATTTAATGTTAAAAGCTGTTCACAACTGCACTTGATCTACGTTTCTCTTCTTTCTCTTTTCGTGTACTTCTTCCTCTTTCATTTGTTTCCCCTCTACGATCCTCGTTCAACTTAATTTGTTCCTATGTCAACGCTAATAAGTTTACGACCCGCATAAAATAAATAATAATAATAGCATCTGGTAGTTTACCAGATTCGGTAATTGCCGGCAATTGCGAACCAAACGGCGAAAAGTTACAAGCGCCATTGTAGATATTCAGCTTGCATTTCCCCGAACAAAGAGTTAAGTAAAGCAAGATACGAGCCGACTCGCGCGAACGCAAACTGCAATTGCGAAGTTAGCCGCCGCAAGCCGGGAGATCAAGCTGCCGAAAACGTAGGCGAAAATGGATAGGAGTCTCCGTCGACCGCGGGTTTCCATGTTTTACGCAAGCACCGCGCGAGGGTAAGCGTAATTCGCAAACTCTTGTCGCGGTCTCCTAACTTCCTCGCGATTATTTGATCCGCGTCCCCACGGTCGCGGAGAAGTCGCGCCGCAATCCGATCTCGGAACGACTATGTGTGTACAATCATTTCTCCCGGAAATGCCAAATTTCGGGTTTCCCTGAATTTCCCTGCGCTAGTCCTACGCCTATGCGATTTATTGCTACGTTTACGCTCGAATGTTTTTACCGTTTTCAAAAGCTTAAAATCTGCAGTTTAATAATAAATGATTGAAAACAGTATCGAACAAAGATTAGAACGATTAACATTGTTTTCACGTACGTGTGTTCACTTACACGCGGCTTTTCAGTGTGAAACGTGTAAGAGAATCAATTAAATATACATTCGAAATAATTTCGGACGCGACGAACGAGTTTGCAGATCCGAAGTCCGTTGATCCGAAGTTCTCTCGTTGAAGACGCGCGATCCTTCCGATCGAAGGATCATCAGAGAAATCACACGTACGCCGACTACTACTAGGCTTTCGTGTTAATGAGCTGTCCACAAGGTCTGGTATTTATGGAAAACACGGAGGCGGCTGCCGAGGAAACAATTCGTTGACCGAACGAACGGTTGCGTAACATCGATCGTATTTATAACACGGCGCAAAGTACCCGCATAAACAATAATTAGTGCGGCGCGTGGGAGTATAGGCAAAGTGGAACGTCCGATGAATACGATCTCGTTATCATCGCCCGTCGAATTCGAGTCGATCCAGTTGCCGTTTTCGTTGGGATTAGCGTCCTGCATCGGGGAGAGTCGGTTGCTTTCGTCGTCGCTCGAGATTAGAAGAAATTGCTGTATATCATATAATTCGTAAAAGTTTATGATAGAATATATTTTAGCGTTGTCACAGGGTTAAGGTTATAATATAGTGGGTCGTTGGATTCGTTTCGGCGCCAGATTTAGTATTACGAAGTCAAACGTGTATATTAATATTAAAAAAATCGAAATGACTATTAATATAAGATTAAGAATTGAAATCTGGCGATGATAAACGAGTTTATCGAATAATCGTATCTCCTCTTCCTAATATATATACTAATCTCTCTATATCTCTCTATATAATAATATATACTCCTATATATATTATATACCAATAAATCTGTGCAAAACCTTTTCGGAAGATTTTAGCGGAAATTAGCGGAAAAAAATTAGCGGAAAAGATTTTGCACAGATTTATTGGTAACCCCTCAAAGGATTCAAGATCCAAAATAGTGGCCATTTTAAATAATTGTGTGCGGGAACGTCACACTAAAGACGAAAGTCGGAAATTCAAGCGAAATATTTTATCCTAAGAATTCAGAAGGCAGTTCTAAGGTAAACTAACAGGTTTGAATTAATGTTATATATTAGTGTTATGTATATATCCCTTCTAAATTCTCAGGATAAAATATTTCGCTTGAATTTCCGACTTTCGTCCTGAGTGCGACGTCCCCGCAAACATAATTATCTACAATTGCCAATATTTGGAATTTGGAATCTCTCGAAGGCCAAATGAATAAATTATTATTTATTTATTATACCAATACCCTACCAATAAATCCGTGCGGAAGCTTTCCCGCTAACGTCTGAAAAATTGAATTCCGCGCGACGATAAACGCGTTTCCAGCTCTCCTTTGCAGCGTCGGGATTGTCCGGAGTGTTTGCGCAACGAACGTTCCGCGGTTAATTAAACTTGGAACAACGGGAATCTGGGGATCGTCCGGTAGAATCGCGTGCGAACCAGCGTCCGCGACCATCGATCGCGGGAAAGACGTCGGAAACAAAGTTATACGCGGGTCCGAGAAGTTGGACCGACGACGGATTTCGCGGGAACGGTCGCGACATCGGGGATGCCGGACGGCCGGGCCACGAGAATAGCCTCGCTAATGATAATTCGAGGACGACGACGTCTCGCGACGACTTTATTAGCCTTCTTCCCGTAATTATAACTCGTTCATTAATCATGATAACGGGCCCGGCGAGCCGGCACGGCTGAAATTATCGATCTCGTTGTTGCACAGGGGTTACCGTGCCAACTCTTTAAACGCTGTCGCGGCCTGCCTCTTTCTCCCCCTGATAACGAACTTTCCGAACGTTGCCAGAACCGGTGGCAATCTGATAACATTGTGCACGGCCCGTAATCGGGGGGCCCCGTGGACGACAGAGACCTCGCACGAGCCGGCGTTCCGCGCAGCCGGGCCAACAATGGCACCGAGAGCCGGCTTTGTGCATCGAATCTCGGCGACGCAACGAATCGTTTTCATTAAACCGCTAATACGAGCAACATCGTGCCCAGTCGTTAGCCTTAATCATCGTTACGGCGACGTAGCCGCGTTCATGGCCTACGAGAATTATGCCCGTAGGCGGCGCGGCACTTCGCGATCAAATTCGATTAACCCCCCGGCCCTCGCCCCGTTCCGCGGGAATTAAGCCATCGTTCGAGGATAAATATTTATCTGGTGATGCTATTATTCTGATGCGTCCGTGCGCCACGCGTCGCAGGTCCCGCGATTATTTATAGAAGATGATTCCCCGAGCGCGAACCTGCGCGAGAGATCATCCTTTTCTGGCGACAATGATTTAAGAGTCGAGAAATGGCTTCTCTCGGGAATCCTCGCCGAGATCATCTTCGCTTGAAATTCAATGGCTCGGATACCGGCTCGCGAAATCGTCTCGTGAAAACGTTCGATTACGTTCGGAGCTTTAAACAGGGGTGAAAAAGGTTCTTAGGAAGAATTGTTTTAAAAATGGAATTTCAAATAATGAAAATATCGAGAGAATGCAAGAAGCTCGCGTTTCTTGCAATTGATGCTAGATTTAGACTGCGCTAAAAGCGGCTGTTTTATGTTAGGTTGTGTCATGTGCAACAAACACGAAATATTCTCACCGTTTTAAATCTCATTTTTTATCACGAATGCATAAAATCTGGAGTCTAGTGACAAGTTTAATAGGTTGAAGGTAATTAATCGATACTCTTCGATTCTCCTAATCTGTCTTTCGCTTTCTCGTTTTTGCCATAGACGCATAAAATTCGCGATCTAGTCATAAGCGTGAAAAGATTTACAGGAAAGTTCTGCCGCGATTCTAATTTATTTATATTAAATTTGGACATTTTTCTTATAGGTAATTACTAAATAAAAGATTCAGTCTATAGTTTAGAACATAAATGCAAGTTTCAGCTTAGTTTCTCAATTTTGTAAAAGTAAAAATCGTACAAACGGAAGAAAAAGCAGCTGTTTTTATCCTGAAAAATCAACTTTAAATGCTTACAGTAAAATAAACAATTGACATATCGAAAAAGTCGTGCGTCACATTGTAGAATACTCTGTGCAGAATATCTCCATTTGAAGTAAATCGGATGTATAGTTCCAGAGATTTCGCGACGGCCAGGTTAAAAAATGTAGTTCCAAGAGAAACGTAAAAGAAATTTTCTCACTTTAATAAAGTAAGATTTTCGAAACTGTACCTTCACCGGCTAAACGTTCGAGTTTCGGAATATTGCTGTGACACAACATTTTACACACTTGTAACTTTAAAAAAATGAAAAGAAATTGATTTTTTTCGAACCGTTAGAGTGGACGCCTCTTGAGACTCGTTACACGGAACCGCAGACAATTATAGTTTACACGACTTCATCTGCAGCTCGAAACCCTCGCTCGCACATTGTGGCGACCGTTTGAGTTTCAGACGCGTACATAATTGGCGTTTGATTCATTTCCTTTGCGATTAAAATGTAGAGCTACACATTTCCTGAATTATGCGATATGCATCTTGCGTGTGGCGAGGCGCGATCTAATGAGCGCATTGCAGAGCAAAGGTTCGCGAAAAAGTTTCCAAATCAGCCTCGGAGACGGTTCTTTGAGAATATCGATCGCAGCTTAAGAGAACATGGATCTTCGAAATTGAAACCGTCATCAAACAGTTGTCATTCTTGAACAATGAATTAACGAATAGGCGTTACTTCGAATGTATCAAACCCTTCGTCCGCGAAGGATTAGAAAAATCCTTTCGCGTCTTCGCTCATGGCTCTTATGTAGTACGATGGAAATCATGCGAAATCGCGTGACATTCAGAGAGTGTGAACATGCGTATTTTTATCGTTTCACGTTTCAGATCTGTTAAATACGGATCAGAGTCGCGTCACGCGAAATCACACGAAATCGAGCGACGCGATCTGTTTCTAACAGATTTGAAGCAATAAAAATACGCAGACATTATTTTATATATTCTACCATTATTTTTCCTACGATATCACGTGATTTCACGCGACGCGACATTATTGTGTCTCTATCTTTAAATCAGCAATGGCCGCGATAAATGCGAACACTTCGCGTTCGTGTTATTCGACAAATCGCTGAAACTTTCGTTGCATTTTTACATTCGCCGGAGCGATAGTCGAGCGAATGGAGCAAAGGTCCGGCTACAAAAGGGCTAATCGGCGTGGCACGATTTCGAAACTGCGATGATAAAGCTTCGCGAAGATTGAACTGGGAGAGAGAGAGGGAGAGAGAGAGGGGGGGGGGCAAGGAACAGGGGCAGCGCCATTGGACCGACTTTGGTAAATCGGTCGCATTGTGTCGAGGCTGCGGGTCTCGTTGGTCTCGCAAAGTGGAGCGGCCAGGAAATGAGACGGTATTACTGTCACTTATAAGTAATAACCGGCGAGTGTGAACAACATCTGGTGCGTCTTCTCTTTTACGCAGCTATTAGGAAGCCGAGAGTGTTGGTCACGGCGGGCGTCACGCGTCGAACAGATTTCATGGCTGTTAAAGATCGGGTCCCGCGGACAAAAGGACGAAAAAGGAAGCGACAACGGAAGCAGGTGGCACGGATCGGAGGGGCAGGGCGGGGGCTGCGTCATTGTCGAAAGCACAACGTGCACCGGGGCGGAAGGAGTAACGGTGACTTTTCCAGAGGCTCTCGAGCAATTTTCGCAGGGAAATCCTCGGCGACCTAATTGCTCGTGGCCGAAAAGGATCGATCCGAGTGCACTGCCACCGTTCCTGTTTTCCCGAGAGTAATTATGCTCTTTTCGGCGACGGTTCGCGCGCGCATAAGGCAAAAGTACCTTCTTGAAACAGAGGCGCAAACGATGCAGTGAAAAATTTGATGGAGCATTATAAAAGCGTTGAATTGTAACCATTGTCTTGAACATTGTTCTTCATGAAATCAGTCGCGCAAATATTTGCTGTGCAACGGTCGGTTGTGAAAGAAACGTTTATTCGAAATTCTCCCTAATTGACGCTCAGCTTGGAAACAAAAATGGACCATTTTGGAAGAAGAGGTACGATTATTCCAGTCTTGCGGCTCGTTTTTTTATAGTTGTTGACAATCGGTAATTATAAAAACGAGCCGCAAGGCTCGAATAATCGTATCTCCTCTTCTTAAATTGTCCATTTTTGCGGACAAACTGAGCGTCAATTAGGAAGAATTTACTGTATATATACATATATTCCATAACGAGCTTGTTTCAAAATAGGGACAATGAACATGGAACACGGGGACATGGTACGAAAATGGTGTTCCATTATAGACGCACGCTCGTACTTCACTGTTTTACTCCTACTATATCTTTTTTCATGTTAAATTAATATCTCAAAGTGCATTGTATTACCTAGACACATCAATCTATCGAACAGTAGCATAAATATTCAACGATAACACTGTTAACGCAACGACCGTCGAGCCAATTTTCAAGAAATCTGGTCAAGTCGACATTTCGTTATTTTGAATAAATAACAATAAATAAAAAATAATAAATAAATAATAATAAATGAAACATAATAAATACATCCTATTTTTCTCTTGATAATGAACCTTTAACGGACGACGCGTCGTGGTGGGTGTCCGCCGCGAGATATCTCGTGGTCGGCAGCGAACGGGTTAAACTGGGGTAAAATCTGGCGAAAAGCGGTCCATAATAGGTACTTCTAGCGTACGTCGAGCGGAAACGCGGGGGACAGGGCGGCGGTCGTGCCGCATTGTCCCCCTGAAAGTGGAATAACCGTGCCGCGAGACGAGATGAGAATGCGATAAGTGGTAGCAGCCGTTTAAGATCAGACGGGGCACGTCTCCCCCGGTTAGATCGGCCGCGGCGCGGCGTTGCAGTTCGCAACACGTTGAACCACGACGATACCGAGCAGAATAAATTCTCCAGACGGTACGTAGCTTATTGCTCGGCCGTCGGTGGCCCGAATCGTGCTCGTCGGAATTTCGAAACAGGGATAAAAGGTTCCGCCGTTCGGAACGTCCTCTCTATTTTCACCTCGCAGCCGCGTCGCGACGAGCCGCGTCGTTTCTCACCGTGGATCGCCGGTGAAATCTTTACGAGCCGCGGGTACGTATTGTTTCCCCCGTTCATCTTCTTTTTTTATTCACCGTCACGAGCACGACGGGTGCCCCGCGCGCGAACGAGAACGCCGAGAGATGGCACGTGGATTATTTTCGGTACGTCGTCGCCGACGAGTGTTCTACGAGAGATTCTCGCCTCCGTCGCTCTTACGCACGACCCATTTTGGAAATAGATGTCGGGGATTTCTCAAAGGACACCGATGCCTCTCGCAAACGGCCTTCCGTCCCTCGCGATCATCTCGCCAGTGGGAGCCTAATTCCACCGTTTTCTCAGGTTCCATCGTTTCCACCGTTTCCGGGAGAAACGATCCTCGTTCGCCGACCCGACCGATGATACGTTCCGAGAGCCTTCCCGCTTCGTTCTCGACATAATTCTCCATCTTTCCACTTCGCCGGAGAGCTCGCAGCTTCTCTTTCATACTCATGATAGGACCGCGCGGAGCCGATTCGATTCCGTGGGCCGCGCTGTCGCGGTCTTTTCTCATCCGTCGCTCCGAATTTTTTGGAACTAAGAATTTTCTGGGAACACGAGACGGTTCTTTGCACCGCACGGAGCTTTGCTTATGCGTGTAGGGTGTTCGAGTGAAAGAAATCGTAACTTCTAATCAATTTTCCGTCGAAACGCGTTAACACTTTGACTTCGCGAGAATTTGAAGTATAAAAATTGATTCGGCGCAGTTTGAAAACAAAATGTATCATAATTATACTATTAACCCTTTGCACTCGAAGCGAAATTAATTTTTCCGACTTATGGTACTTCCATTTTATGTGACAAAGTGCATTTTGTGCACATGAAATTGAGTCTTGTGACTCATACAACAGTTAGACTTCTAACAATTTTTTACGTCTAAACTTCGATGATATAACAATTATCTTGGAACGTGACGTAACAATTTTAGTGGTGCCTCAGAGTCACCACTCGAGTGCAAAGGGTTGACGAAATTGTCAATGCTCTGAGCCGATAAATTAATAGTAAGTCGCCAAAGTAAATTAATAGTAATAGCAATAATAAAGCAATAGCAAATCAATAATAAATTAATAGTAAATTAATGGTAAATTAAAGTAATAGCGAGCCGCCGAAGTAAGTTGGTAAATACCAAGTCGCCAAAGTGAATTAGCGGCTCCGGACTGAATTTCCTAATTAAGTGGCTCGAAATAGGAAGTTAATTTTTCGAATTTCGTTGATTGGACGATGCACACTGTGCACCGCTCCGAACGCGGTTCGACGCGAAGTCTAATTAAAATCAATGTCCCGTCCATTAGCGATAGAAATCGGTGTATCCATGTGCGTGCCGTTAATGCTCCGATCGATAAATAAATATGCGAAGTAGAACGTTTTCATTCAGCCGGCAGGACGAGTTAATCGCGACACAATTTAATCGCGACACGATTTAATCGCGCGGAAATGTTTGAACGTTGAAACATTCTTAACGTTGAAACATTGTAAACGCCAATGTCGGGGATGGCATGTCGTCGTCGCGTTGCACTCCGTCGTGTGGGGACTCCGTCGTGTGCACTCCGTCGGTCGATCTCGGGGACTCTCTCGATCGGACAGAGAGGAGAGACGACGAGCCACGAGGATCGAGCGTTTTCTAGGCCCCCGTCCAAATTTCACAACCGTCAAGGTCGCGGCGCGATCTCTCGTAGTTCGCGAGGCTCGTTTCCCGCGTGGACAGTGTGTTTCGCGCGCGTAAAATTAGACAAGGAGTTCCTATAGTTGACTCAGAGTTGCAACGAGAAGGGGCCAAAGCTCGGAGAGCCCGAAGCCCGAAGCTCCACGTATTTTTAGAGGGTTGGCAGCAGCGAAAGCGACAGCTGGCCATTTTGCCGAGCCGACGATAGGCTTCTCCTCCTCGAGAGTTAAGACGAAGCGACGCCGACACCTACGCCAATGCGTTCTAACCACCCCAGGACCCATCCTTCGGGTCCTTTACAGAGTCGACGATTCTCTAGACGCAATTTACCCCGAGACAAATTCTTTCCTCCCTGTCGCTCGCCGCGTTACGCGAAAAATAGGGACGCCGCGTTACGCGAAAAATAAGAACGCCGCGTTACGCGAAAAATAAGGACGCCGCGCCGATGGTGCTCGCTTCGAACGAGCAATATTCGCCGGGCTCTTTGCTGTTCCACGGTCTCTGTTCGATTGTCTAATTTCAAATTTACGAGGAATTGCCGGGCTTTTTCGCAACGGTAACAATCCTCGTTGAACGAGAACGACGCTCCGACGCTCTCCCGAAAGTTGTGCGCAAGCATTTTAACTATATCTGCTCTACAATTTAATTCTGCTTCAGCCGTGCTTTAAAGAATACGAAAAACAATTAGAATCCCTGGTATATTCGTTTCGTTACTTTCGCAACGGTTTCCTCTCAAACTGTATTATCGGGGAGCATCTCTTGAGGACATTGAACTATTATTATTTTGAATTGTGAGAAAATCGAAAGTTCCGGTTATGCAGAAAATTGTCTTGAAGTATGTTGACATTTATACATATAAGCACAGCAATTTATATTACCGGGTTGATTCATTAATAGGAGTCTGTTGATTATTTTATTTATTTATTTATTTATTTATTTATTTATTTATTTATTTATTTATTTATTTATTTATTTATTTATTTATTTATTTACTTATTTATTTATTTATTTACTTATTTACTTATTTATTCTTCAACGGGAGTAACCCATTAGCATAGTTAATTGTGTCATGACGAGTATACTCGTCGTGCGTAAAAAGTAGTGACCATTGGCTATTTAAATTGTAATTTTAGCGAAAACGAAAACATATTCTCAAATTTCAAGACGTTTAGGCGATTTTAAGGCCAGACCAAAATAAAACAAACAAATAAAGAATATGAATAATTCTATGAATCAAAATTGAATGAAAAAATATTGAATGAAAAGTTGACGCCAAAAAGAAAAGTTGGATGGCAAGTTGACGCCACATTTTTTGTTTTTAAAAAAAGCCTTCGACACGACAATATACTTGTATCGAAACCTGCTCAATATATTACAATAAAAATGAATTTCCAAAACCTAGTCAAAAATTCGTGTCACCCATACGTGACTCACGCGGCACTGAACGCGTCAACCGAACACTATACCCGGGTGTTCGCACGATTGAAGTAACGCTCGACAGTGGTTCAGATGATAGGAGTTCAACAGAGGGTTCGCTAAATCGGGCATCGCCCAAAAGGCTCAAATAAGCGAAGTTATATTGCATTTTCTACTCGACTTTTGTCGTTTCATGGGCAGCAAAGATAAACGTTGATCAGCTTTAAGAGGAGTTTTTTCTCCTCGATGCTGCCTCTCCCGTTGATTTTCTTGGAGGAAAGTCTGGAGACAGGTTGGTTGCAAGGGGCGAAGGTTGCTCGAGCTGCCGGCAATAAAGAAACGCGTGGATTTCGTCGCGCTTAAGCGATCCTCGTGGCCCCTGCTTCATCTTGATCGTTCCTAGGAGGCTCGAGATCCATCTCTCTTTCTCTCTCTCTCGCTCTCCCGCCCCTCCTTAGGGAGGATCAAGCGACAAAAAATCGTTTGGAGCAGCCACGACCAAGATCAAGGATACTTATTTACCCGGCTAATCTTCTTGCTTAGCGTCCTTACGCGGATTTTCAGCTTTCTTCTCGTTTGGGTGCGCGCAGTTCGTCCAGACAGGGGAAAAAAGCTGTCTTGCTCCTTCGCTTTTCATTTACGTTAATTCTCTCCGCCTGCAAGCTCTCCTCGTTAACCCCGGAATAGAGAGACGGGCCGAGTAAGGTAAATGTCCCAGTGAACGGACATGCCCAGTGATTTAGACTGCGTAGACCGCGGATTTTTTGCGTTTATAGCGAAAACGTGTAGGTGAAATAGAAACCTGTGAAGACTTTGAAAGAATTTAAATATATCGTCGCATTATTTTCGACGTACTGGCGCGATCAAAAGATTAAGAAATATATTTTGATCGAACTTCTGTTTCGAACAGTTAACATCGAAACGTTTTATTTTGCATAAATATCCGCGGACTAGTTATTAGACGTCAGTGTGCTATGTCCAATTGCTAGGTCTAAAGCGTTCAATTACCGGGGCATGCATACATATATTTTTGTCCAATCACCGGGCCATCAAAGGGGTCTCGTATTTTTTTAATTAAAAGGTGTCACGCCGTATAAATGTCTTTTTCAACGTGCATTGTGGAAAATAGACGATCTACCCTTTCAGGAAAACCTGTCCATATATTATTTATAAATGTAACTATTGTTTGTCTAATAAGCGACTTGTCGCGAGAATCAAGCGATGACGAATATACTCGTCAAACGCAGAGTAAGTGTATTGAATTAAAATATTGGATCAAAAAGACGGTTTTATTTTATAAAATTAACAATTTCATTACTAATATTTGCTTATTCACTTAACATTAACATATACTACATACATAATAAACGAAAAAAACGCAGGACAAATCAAATACTTGTAAAAAGTAAAAATTCAAATTGCTGCTGTAAAGTGGCACGTCGAACACCGATATTGTGAATTATTCATATAATTACTCATACTTTTTATTTGCTTGTTTTATATATATCCTGGTCCTCAAAATATTCTAAACATCTTGAAATTTGAGAATATGTTTTTTTTTTTGCTAAAAATACAATTTAAATAGCCAATGGTCGCTACTTTTTCTGCACGACAGGTATTCTCGTCAAGACAAAAAACACTGCCGCTTCATCGTCCGATCATCGGGACATTTACCTGAAAGTCTTCGCACGAAATATCCTTGTTTTCGAGGAGAACGACGTCGTCGTTCGAAGGCTCCGAATGGAATCGCGGCCCGAACGGAATTTCTATAAATCTTTCGGCCCGTTCTCGCCCCGCGGACACCCCATTAATCAGGCGACGGTAATTGAATGGTCACGGCGAGACAGGGTGCCGGTGATAATCTCGATGTAGCCGCAAATATCGAGGGGATAATTAAAAATCGGTGATTAATCGTCGGCGGATCTATTTCTCGAGGAGCGAGAGAGCTGCGAGAATGCGGGCAGGTCCTTGACGGTGACGGTTCCGCTCGAGAAATTCGGTTTAATTAAAAATCGACCACGTGTTTTACATCGAGAGAAACGACAGAAATCCATCCGGCGACAGTGGTCGCGCGGTATTCATTTCCATCGGTCTGGAAATCTGGCAAAAATATCGGAATTCCCGCGAGAAACGAGAATTTCTATCGACGCGGCGCGACGAGTCGGCGAGGATGCATCCGGGGAAAGCGACCGATTAGCGAAAGCATTTCGCGCAGATGCATCGATCACAGTCGCGAATAAAGTCGCTCAATGGACCGAGGTGATTTCGACTTAGCTCTTTCAACAGAAGAATGCTATTCTACGAACGGCTCACTGTTACCAGCTCGAAGGTGCGAATATTCTTCTGTTCCCGGAACAAACCCGATTCGAAATGATTCCTCCTATCGTCGCGCGAGCTTTTGTCGCTTCGGAATTTCTATTCCAGCCCTTAACAGCCCCCGGACCATTGCGACTTCACGGCCTGCGATAATCTCTGACCCACATCGATATTTCAATAATCAAATGGAATCATTATATCTATCGCTTGTGGTACCTCGCCTCGAATATGGGTCGCAAACTTATCAAATCGTTACAGGGAGTGCAGCACCGATATCTCAGACAAGTTTCTCGTAAAATCAATGCACCGATACCTACGATGAGTCAGAATTGCATACCTACATACACTCATACTCGCATACTTTTGAGAGTGAAAGGTTAACTGTGGATCTTATTTTTGCATTTGAAGTTGTCAACGGTCTTATCATACGTTCTGCGATATTGGAGCTCCTTAAATTGTAAGTTCCTACGAAATATCTGAGAGAAAAGAATCTTATTCACGCTATTCCGTAACAGTCGCCGATAGGTGAGAGAAACTGCATAAATGGATCATACTCAACGTCAACTGTTCACTGCAAGGACATTGGTTTCTTCAATGGATCGTTGATCTTTTATAAATCATTTTCATTAAGTTCACCGAGAGTTTAAGTACCAAAATGTGTACCAAAATTACCAAAATTACCAAATAGTACCAAAATTATGGTACTTCCGAGAAATGAGGGGTTCCTGAGATCATTTGAAGTAACTTTTTCCTTAGCGAAAATGCGATCCGTGGATCCGTTTACGAGTTATTAACGAAAAACACTGACCAATTGGAGTGCGACCGGCGCTTTGCCCTTCTGGCCAATGCAACGTCACGTCGGCCATATCACGCAGCGGCAGTGGTCGCGAAGGTGGGGCGTCAGCCGTACGCGATCTCTCATTGGTCAGTGTTTTTCGTTAATAACTCGTAAACGAAGCCACGGTTTGCATTTTCGCTAAGGAAAAAGTTACTTCAAATAAGCTCAGCAATCCCTCATTTCTCGGAAGTATCATAATTTTGGAATATCCTGTACATCTCATCTAATTAATTTTTGCGTCGCTCTCATTTTTATAGAAAATCCCTTACTTACTCGACGTAAAAGGGCTTTGCGCGTTAATATCATAATAAAATAAATAACGCATAGTGCTTGTTAGCTCTCGGAACTGTTTGTACGGTCTCGGAAGGATTAGGGGGCGTGCAGGGGGTTAATCGGTCCGAGACAAGGGTATTATATTTCGCAACTCCCACGCTCCAGTCAAATAAGAATCGGAGAACATGTTATTTTCGGCGAGTAAACCGTTCGATAAAGTTTCGCGGAGTTCTTATCGAGAGGCGGACGAAAAATGAACGAGCGGTCGGGAACAAGATAGATTCGGTGCTATTGTTGGTAATGCGACAAGGGTGGAATTCCTCTGACCCATTTTTCCAGCAATCAAACGATCGTTACGGGGACAAATGTTCGTTTGATGAAGGATTATCCTCGCAGAGGGCTAATCGCGGTCGTGTGTATGCAACGTTCGACGGCGTTCGGCTGCCGGACGATAACTAACTTCGCTCGTCCCGTCTCCACCCTAACGTATCATGATCGGAAAGTCGTAGGGCGGTCACGCGTGCAACGTTCATCGAAGCCCGGGCGATAGTCGGGCCCGCCACGGAGGGCACGGGTCGAAAACAAAAGGGCGGAGAGGAAGAGTGCACCGGCGGCCTGCCGATAAAATCGGGTACATATTTGATTAACGGGCAAACCGTGTCCGTGTTTCCCTAAAATTCTCGCCGTAATTCCGTTGCTGCTCGATGAAACGTGAAACGCGGGAAAAACGGCGGAACAGGGCTGATCGTAGCCGAGTAGCTGACGCGGGGTGGGCTTCGATAACACGGCCATTACTTCGTTGAAAGCTCCTTTAAGGGTGAACACACCACCCCGAGGCGTTAAGGAATAGCGAAAGTTTCGGAATTCTTTTTTGCAAGCGATTCCCAAATAAGAGATTCAGCCTTTCGGAGAGAATGTAAATGCGTGTTTCAGCTTTATTTTCGAAATTTTTTAAAGCAACGATCGCACAATATGGCGACGTTACTCGTTGTTTAACGTAACTCCTTCGCGTAGAATATTGACTGTCGAAACAATTGAAAATAATTCTGTTGTTATTCGTAGGCTAGAAACTATCGTCTAGAATGCAGCGTACGGGTTTTCGAAAATTTTAATGATCGTAGAAATGGCCGCAGTTCGATGAAAGACACAGCTGCTCTTATCGCGAAGAATCGATTTGAAATGCTTATGAAGCATTAGATAACAGAAATATAATATTATATATAATATTATATTATATATAATATATAATATAATAATAATATAATATAATATATATAATATAATATATAATATTTACTAAATTTTAACGCATGAACATAATAAAAAAATATAAATCACCAAGTTTTACATAGAAGTCGATGATTCATATTTTTTTTTATTATGTTCATGCGTTAAAATTCAGTAAACGTAGCATATTGATTTTTTCAATATGTCGATTATTCAATTCTTCGTAAGCATTTCAAATTGATCCTATGCATATATTGATACCGTAGATTTTCCAATTTCTATGCAACTGGATTCAAAATGTATATTGCATAAAGAAAACTTCTATGTAAACCTTTTCTTTATACAAAATATACGTTATACAGATGCACAGAAATTGGGACAGCTACGGTATCAATATGCATGGTTTCCAGGTTTGCCATCAAAGGCAGCTCGTATCCTAACGAATTTAAGGAAGACACACACACCGAATCAACAAGCAGGAATATTTGCTTGTTGCTGTGATCCAAGCGGATAAGTTGGACAGCCGAAAGTGTGCAACCCAGCGAAGTATCCGGCGACGGGTAACGCGAAGGTTTCCAGGATCGCAAGCGTGTAGATTCTAATTGCGAAACATTGTTTGCCGCTTTCGCCCGGAAACTGCAATTGGCCGTGCCTTGCGTGCACATCGCATCGCATCGCACACAGCTCGCGTGTGTGTAGAGTCGATTTCGTGATCCGGCCGTTTGATAATGCTGCGACATTTCGATATTACGAAGCGACGTTGACGCTGACCCCGACGCCGACGCCGGCGGCTCCGTAAAACGGGTTGCACGGGTTTCGCGAATCAGAGCTTCCCGGCAGAGAGCGGTCTTGATGTCGGAAAATCGGCTCATCCTGCTGCCGGGCTTTCGATCAAATCCGGATAATATTCGCATTCGTTTCATAGCTAGCAATATGGGCCGCGACGCTCCGTTAATCATCGGCGTTAATCTGTATTGATAGGTAACCCCTGAATGGAAACGGACCTACCAGCCACGTTTCCGACGCATTCGTCTACTCTTCATTTTCGTTTGAAATTTTTGCGCGCGGCGGTTTTAACGTCGAGCGCACAAAAAAGAGAAAACGCTAGATGAGGCCCGTTCATCGATACCGGCCGGACTGCGGATTTTGTTTACTTACGAGAAATACGAGCGGCTGGAAAACAACGCGGAAAAAACAATTAAAGGGGGAATAAGAACACAAGTCGTGTTGTTTTTAACCACTCGGCGCTGTGGCAATGTGTCAGACTCGTGATGAAGACTGAGTATGAATGCTGTTCGTATTTTCTAAATTTGATGCTTCTGCCGTCAGTAGACTGCATTAGATTTGATGTATTTTTAAGAAAAATGACTAAGTCCAAAGAAACATTCTAATGATATTAGAAGAATTTGAGAATATTTTTATATGAATTTTATTGGACTTTACGTATTTTCAAGGAAAATGACCAAGTCCAAAGAAAAAATTCTAATGATATTAGAAGAATTTGAGAATATTTTTATATGAATTTTATTGGACTTCACATATTTTCAAGAAAAATGACCAAGTTCAAAGAAAAATTCTAAAGACATTAGAAGAGTTTGAGAATATTTTTATATGAATTTTATTGGACTTTACGTATTTCCAAGAAAAATTACTAAGACCGAAGAAAAATTCTAATGATATTAGAAGAGTTTGAGAATATTTTTATATGAATTTTATTGGACTTCACATATTTTTAAGAAAAATGACCAAGTCCAAAGAAAAATTCTAAAGACGTTAGAAGAGTACAGAAATGCGTCAAAATTAAAGTTATCCGCAATGTATTCATCGTAAATCTAGGGATAAAAAATTCAACCGATTTCGATGAAATGTTCAGCACGCATATAACTTATCCTAGATCTACAAAACCGTATTTTTTAAAATCTTCATAGTAGACTCGGATAACAGTCTACAGAAAGCGTGAGTTTATTTCGTCATTTCAAATCTGTTTCGTCATTTCAAGCGGTAGCACAATTAAAAAAAAAGCAGCAATTCAGTCGCTGTCTAGTAGACCAGACGAAAAAAAGAATTCAAATCGTTTGGTCCAGTTTCGAAAAAAGTTGTACCGTTCTAAAGGACGTCCCACAGATATTTGTAGAGTGGCTATGACATTTCGAGTTTCCGTATTCATATCCGGTCCACCCTCGGAAGCTTGAAAAATCAATACCGTGCTCGATTCCCCGACCACGAAACTCGCGTGGGCTATAAGCTCCGAAATAATTAAGAGTTAATCGAACAATTTCACGAGCGAACGACGTCCCGCGATCCCGGCGAGCTTTGCTCCTTGGAAGAAGTACGCGGAATCGGTTTACGCTTTCATCCCGTGATTGAGCGCTACATTATTTCCGTGTGACCGGTGGGAATCCTATTAACTGTTCCGAGTACAAAGACCGACTAATTAACGAGTAGAGGAACAACCATCGACTCCGTTATTAATTAGTATACGTCCCGATGCGTCCGCTATGCTAATCAGGTTTTTCGCGGCGCGCCTGTGTTTCGACGGTGACGTCATCGGTCTCTCTCTCTCTCTCTCTCTCTCTCTCTCTCGGCCCGATCGTCCATCCGATCAGATTGCATTATGTTTACCGATAACGCGTCGCGTCGATGCGGTTTCCCCGCGGATTCGCGCAGAGCCGCGCGTCCGCTCTCTCCATCCTTTCCATCTTTTCCGCCGTTTCCACCGGGAATGGAAACGGCAACGGACAAAGACACGCTCTCGCATTCTCACCTGAGCTCTCTTCGGCTCTCTTTTCGCCGACCCGCATCGCCGAGGATCGCTACGCGTCCGGCTATCGCGAAACCATGACACAATTACTCGCCCGCCACCGCGCCGATAATAACTTTTTCGTCAAAGGATCGCGCGACCGAGCAAATTCTATGAAGTTCGGTTTCTCATCGTGAAAGGAACGCTGCGAAGTTACGAGCTGATTCAAATCTCTCTCTCTCTCTCTCTCTCTCTTTCTCTCCGTTGTCATCCTGTGTCTGCTCGATGTGTTCGCGTTCAAAACAGAGAAATTTACGACGAGTTATGGTTCCTCCCGGCTAGTGTTTCCGACCGCGGGTCGAGCTCCTCGAATTTTCTAGCTTTGTATCCGACAGGACGAAATCGGCAGCTCGATACTCGATACGTCGATTTTTGCTGTTCGACCGGAGTCTTCTCGGATTTCTGTGACAGCCGCTGCGAAGGTCGAATTCACTTTCACGCGCATGCAAATTCGACCAGATTTGAACCTCCTTCCGGCGGTCTCAGACGAATTTTTTGAACGAAAATATGTGTCTTGTTAATCGCGCTGGTATTATTGTCCTTCGAGAGGTTCCTCAGACATTATTCTAAAAATGTCTGACATTCAAGTTTCGCGAAGATGTTCGTTGGAACAGTGGGACGAGTATGTTTTCTGTAAAAGAAAAATCATCGGTTCTTCGTGACGAGTATATTCGTCGTTCTGCCGCTCGTCGTTCACGGTTCAAAAGGCTGACACGTTGCAGTCACGTATGAGGCTGATTTTTAATTAGATTTTGAAATTGATTTTTCTTGTGCTGTATTCGAGACAAATTGAATGTTACAAAGATCTTTAGAACGCAGAAAAAAGTTGAACTAACTGTTACTATGGTAAATATTATAACTATTTATTTTTGGTTTCATTGGCCCCTTAATGCACAGTTTTTTTTTTAAGAACTGGCCAAAAAAATCAGTTTTTGGTGGAGAATTTTGATATACTGCGCTTTTGTTCCATGGAAAAAGGCTATATTTTATTCTTGAATAAATGATAAATATCAATAAAACGATTTTTTTTCTTTGCTTTCACATTGTTATTTTCAATTCACGATTATATTCGAGTGTGAAAAATTATAGCAGCATAAAATACAACGCCGCTCGAATTATCTCGAGTGTGCACAGTTTGGCCTGTTTAGCGCGCTCGAATTAACTCGAGCGTACAAATTAAGTGGTTAATCGAATGACTGATATTGTGGGAATTTTTAGGGTCGGTATTTGACAGTCAACCCTTTGCACTGTAGCATAATCCAATAAATGTGAATGCTATTAATTTTGTCGAACACTTTTACTGCAACGTTGGAAACCTAATCAATTTCATAAAATTAACATAATTTATGTAAATTAAAAATATTAAAATTGGAAAGTCACGTTGTACAGCATCAATTATTTGTTCAACATTCTTACGTTCCGCGGATCCTAATAAAATAAGAAACTTATAATTAGACCGCGGATTTACTGCAAGAATGGGTGGGCGAAACTGATAACAGCGAGGAGATTAAACGGAATTAAGAATGTTGGCGCAGTAATTTCAACTTGTTAAAATGATCAAACAAAGTAAGAGAATGACGTTCGGCTCGTTCGTCTTGCAGTCGACGCGAACAATTTTCATTTCGCATAAAAATCCGCTGACGAATTTTTAAATCAGAGCAAATAACTCAGAGCGACGCGGCAGTCAAAGCGTTAAATCGATACAGAATTCTGCTCTTCTATCGTCAATATTTTCATACTTGGCACACGATAAATACAAATTCTCTTTCTCGTATAAGAATTTATCAATGCCAAAAAAAAAGATAATCAAAGTACAGTAATGTCTCCCTAACTGACGCTCAGGTTGTGCACAAAAATGGACGATTTGGGAAGAAGAGAGCCTTGCGGCTCGTTATTATAATTGTTGACAATTCGTGATTATAAAAATTAACTGCAAGTCTCGAATAATCGTATCTCCTCTTCCCAAATTGTCCATTTCTGTGGACAATTTAGGCGTTAATTAGAGAGACATTACTGTACCAGCGAAAGCAACGAAGCAACCGTGACGCAAGGGGTTAACGCGTTGAAATCAATTTTACCTGCGAACAGGTAAAATTGTTATGACGACCTGGTAGCTCGCTAAGTCAGAAAATCGTGTCGCGAGACGGGACAACAGGATCCACGAGGACACGGAAGTTCGGAAGTGTACGCGAGCCGGTGGCGAGATGGAATCACGGGATCCTTCTGTCACCGGTTCTGTTTGCGTTGGCGAGTGCCGTGCGAATTTTTGCAGGCGACTGCACACCCTTCGATCGGTCGGCTTCAAGTTTGGTGACGCGCTCGAAACGCGCGGCCACATTCCTGCAGACGGCAATCCTTCCGGGACAAGAAAGTTTCGCGACCTTTCGGCGCTCGGCAGCCGAAATAACCACGGTTCCTTCCAAGGGGCAACTTGTCGACCTCCGAGTTCCCGGGCAAGTTCGCCGGAACACGGCGGAGAACTGTTCGCGAGAATTCCGGGCAGAATTCGAGGAGAGAATTCGACGCGGAAGCCGGACCGAGTCTTAAGAAGCCAGCGTTCGAATCGTGCTTCGAGCAGATCGAAGGAGAACGGCGGCCGTTCCGCGTGTCGCTTCGCGGAAACATTTCAAGAACTCCGCGCGTTTCGCCCTTAAAGGAGATACTCGACGCCAGGCTGTCGGCGAACTCCGAGGAATCGACGATTTCTATGGAGTTTCTCGCGAAACTCGCGGTCTGCCGGGCTCGAGTCGAGGCACAAAGTATCTAACCGTTCTGTCAAAGGATTCTATGCGCATTTCCGTTCGCTTAGCCAATCACAGAGATATTTCCTACGTTGATCGCTTTGATCCTGCGGCGTGGCTCCCAGCGGAAAGAAAGATTTCCATCGTCCCGGGGCAAAATGGCGGACGGCCAACCATTGGTGGAACACGCGTCATTGCATATTTATTGGGGTCGACCCAACAAAAAGGATTCGCGATATATGTCTGCCAGCAAATAAACGAATAAATATATTCGCTATCGTTCCTCTGGTTCCTCGAAAAAACGATTCCCCCGACGACCGAAGGGGAGAATCGCTCATCCCCAAAGTCGATTAGGATTCCTTTCGACGGCGACAGGACTGCTCGCGTTGCCGCGTAACCTTCCGTGGAAAAAACTGGAGAACCGGAAGGGGTGGATCCTCGGTTTCCTTTTTCCGCGTCTCCCGCGCTGAATACGGACGCGCGGCGAATGCCGAGAGTTTTTCGGCCGACAATAAGAACCATCCGGCGAGGAATCGGTCCTCGAACCTGAACAATTCCCCGCAAATCCCCCGTTTCTTCCGGATTAATTCAGCGACGCGTTTTTCCCGGATTTCTCCGCGGTTCCGATGTCGCGCGGATCGTCGCTCGCCGACGACTCCTGTTTTCTTTGGGCCGCCATCGATCAAAATCGCGCGCGGAATTCTCAAGGCGGAGGCGGCACCGTGCAGGAACATCGGAGAATTTTCAATTTTCTCGGGGCTCCGAGCTCTTTCATATTAGAAGGCAATTTCTGCCGACGGTCCCGCGGCGCGCACTGTCGCGCGTTTTAAATTCGATCTCCGATCGCGCGACGCGAACCGCTCGCGTTATTAGCTCGCAACTCTCCCGTAATTAACTGTCCGTTCGTTTGTTTTCGCTGCGCCCGGCGGACGGTCGAGCCGGCCACAATAGTTGGCCGAGAAAAATGGCCGGAATGATTTCCTTGTGTCGAACGAAGCGAAATGGTTCGCTGAAAAAGCCGCGACCGGAAAGCGATCGGGAACGCGCGAGCGCGCGCGTGCGCGAGGCACGCGTGAAAAATACGAACGCGTCGCAACGGCCGCGCTGGAATCTCGATCGCGCTGTTCTTTGTCGCTGAATCTTTCTCCTCGGATCCTCGGGAACCAGTATTTTCGCCGCGATCGCGACGGGAATCGGCGGTCGCATCGAAACGCGACGATTCGTTTGCGTAACGCCGATCGATCTTCCCGTTAAAAATGTTCCTCCTTTTGTTTCCAAACGAGATGGTAATTTCGGCTTTTGTGTGACCACCGGCTCGACGAAAATTGAATTTCACAGCGGAAGTCCGATCGTTTTACGATCGCCGAACGGCCGAAACGAGACACCGTCGTCTCTTCGTCGATTCTCCGACGATCGTGACGAAGCAAACGCTCGTATCCGGTCGATCTCGCGCCCGAAAACCCATCGACGTATCGAGCGAGGCTTTTTTTTGTTCGGAAGGGAACTCGGGTTTCCTCGCGATCCCCGGGGAGACGAGGTTTTCTTTTTTTTTTTTCATCGAATTAATTGCGGCTGCGTCGCCGAGCACGCAAAAAAAGGACCTCGATGGAAATCGAACGGGAATGCTGGCCGGGTGCCCATCTTAGCAATTAATTTCTATTGTGCGAGAGGCGCCGCGGCGAGGACTCGCGGATTCGTACAAAGAGACCAACCGGAGAAAGGAAACGGTGGGACGGGACGGCGCGCTGTCGCGACGCGACGGGTCGCTCGTCTCCATTGTTGCGATTTTAGGAAATCGAACCCGAAGGAATACGGGATATATTTCTGATAAAGCAATTAGAAGAAGAGCTGGCCACATAAACTGCAATGCGTCTCGCGGCTTTCCAATTTTTCGATCAATATTTCTATTGGCAGGAATCGGCGCACATAAATCGGAAACGTTAGTTCCACGTTGCACATCGGTTAGAGAGTATTGTTCCATTGTTTCGACACGCTATCATCGTTATCTTCGCTCTAAACTCGAAAGTGTACGGCCATTTCTCCGCGCGGCATATCGTAAGCTGAATCGTATTGTGCCCCGTTATGATCGAACTGGGGATTTGTATGCAGAATCGAAACCGTCTGCTTCTGTCAGGCACCCTTCTTTGCTTAATTACTTTAACAAGTTGAAAATGGTATATCAATATCATTCGTTTATTCTTTTAATTCGGTATTATTAATTGCACTGCCGTTTTAAATTTCACCTGCAAATTTCTGTCGTAAACGCATCAAATGCATAGTTCAGTTATGATAGCGACTAGACTGCGGATTTGTTTGCAAAATCGAAACTGTCTGCTTCTATCGAACACTCAATTCTTTGCTTAATTACTTTAACAAGTTGAAAATGGTATATTGATACCATTCGTTTATTCTTTTAATTCGGTATTATTAATTGCACTGCCGTTTTAAATTTCATCTACAAATTTTTGTCATAAATGCATAGTTCAGTTATGATAGCAACTAAACTGCGGATTTTTTATGCAAAATAAAAATTGTCTGCACTAAGATATTTATGTCGTTTCTTGTTCATTTTAACAAGTTGAAAACGGCTCGGCAGTATTTTTATGCTTCTCAAATGTTTCTACTGTTTTGCATTTGATCGCCTTGTTTTTGTTATAAACGCATAAAATCCACAGTCCGATCATGACTATTCGTACCTGTTTTCTCGTTTTAAGCCACTTTCTCTCTTCAGAATACTTTTCGATTTATTCTTTGCTTTCAAAGTTTCAAACGGTTTCCACAGGCGCCTGGATATGTCATCAAACTTCTATTTAAATACATCCCTGACCTCGCTGTGACAGCATCTAATGCTTCGACTAGAATTCCGTAGAACCGATTATGGTCATTTCAACAGCCACGACGGACGGAATGTACCTCTGAATGTAAACAGACTCGGCGGAACTCTAAATTTCTTCGCTTCTCCTCTTTACATTTCGAGGCAATGTTGTACGAAATCTTTATCTCGTCGTACCAAACGGTTCAACCGGTTTACGAATAAATAAGTAAATAAATAAATACATATAAATAAATACACGAATACATGAATAAACAAGAATACGTTTCCGTCCATAACTAATAAGAACTCGCGACGTGTAACAGGCAACGTCGGACAAACTTTCCGTTCGCCTGAATCGACGAAAGAAAAAAGGAGAAAGAAAAAGAACGATCTCGTGTCGCACCTTTCGGTTTCGAAAGCTTTCTCCGATCCTCCGAGTGCGCGTCTTCTCGCTGAAGCCGCCGGGAATGTTGTCGAACGAGCGTCTCACTGTGAACTTTCCCAAGTTTGTTCGCCTCTGTTCGCACGGTTGCTACAAGATCGGCGACGATCGTCGGATGATCACCGCGACCGCGGTGCCCGTCGCGGACGATTCGCCCGATTCCTCGGCTAAGTTCGTCGGATCTTGGATCATGGTTGCGCGTCGCGGCGGAATGCGTCCATCCGCGGCGCGGCCGCTTTATTGGCACCTGGAGGTGTTATTTCTTGAATTACATCGGTAGCACTTGGCCGCGGGACGATCTTGACTGAGGCCGATCGTCGTCGTCGTCGTCGGCTGGTTTTAGCCCCGGGAAACTCGATCGCGGACGCGAAACGATCCGCGGAATCGCGATCACTCGCGGCAACCGGTTCACTTTTTTCGACGGTTCCTCCGCGGCTCGCAAGCGGGTCCCGCGATCCGGGTCCGGTCGGCTTCACCTGGCGCGTTTCTCGTTCGAAGCGACAAGGTGTACGCGCGTCATCGGAGCGCTTGCAGCGCACTGACTGCTCCAAAGAACAGAATCATCGGTGTACAAGAGCACTCGCCGAGGAGCGACGAGTGACCCTGGCAGTGGATGCCGCCTGCGCGCGAGCGTTCTCTCTCTCTATCTCTCTGCCTCTCTCTATCCTCTTTCTCTCTCTCTTTTTCTCCCGTTCTCCACGCTCTCTCCACCGTTCTCGCGTTCGCTCTATCCTCCCGCGCTCCCTCTTTTCTTCCTTTCTTTCTTCCGTCCACCCATGGCCCCCTCCCGTTTCCCCCCTCCGCACCCCCCGAATTTTACGTCATTCCGCGTTCTTCGCGCGCCTCCGTCGCCGATACCTGTAGCCTCGTCTCGTCGTCTCTTTCGACCGTTTATTCTCTCTCGCCGCTTTGTCCTCCCGTACGCGCGCGTCTTGCACCCTCGTCCATCGTCCCACCCGTTCCTTCGGTTACTTTTGGCCCGTCTTCCCCGCGGTCCCGCTCCCCCCTTCGCCGCCTCCTATCAGGGTCACCAAGATCATGGCGATCGCGAAGTCAATCTCCATTCCGATAGGTTTCGAACACGGTGTGTGTTTCCGTAATCCGGTGTCGTAAAAGTTGAACGCTCCTCTGCTGTCCGTGTAACGACCGTGTTTGTTACGCAAGTTTAGAATAACGTGCCAGTCGAAGGAGAGCCCACTTTGAACCCTTTGCACTCGAGCGGTGACTCTGAGGCAGCACTGAAAACTTGTTACATCGCGTTCCAAGATAATTTTGATATTGTCAAAGTTTAGATGTAAAACATTATTAAGAGTCTAATCGTTGTATGGGTCGCAAGACTAAATTTCACGTGCATAAAATGCACTTTGTCACGTAAAATGGAAATACCATAAGTCAAAAAAATTGATTCAGATTTACAGTTAGAATGGCTTCGAGTGCAAAGGGTTAATCCCGCACCGTTTGTTTCGCGCTCGGAGACTAGATAGAACGATTTTGATGCTATTCGCTTTTCTAGAAGCAGATTTATGTTTATCGCGTGCCTAGTTTTCCTCGAATGCTTAAACCTTGTTGACAACGGAACGGAATTCGATGCCCGACTTGAAAGAACGGAGCGACGTTCACAATTGACAAGTTGTTGCTGGAAGTTAGTTGTTCGAGGAAGTACGACAACGGGTTAACCCTTATCACTGTAACTTTTTAATGGAACATTAATTGGTTCGGATTCGGCTTACTTGAATCTTCTCTCTCTCTCTCTCTCTCTCTCTCTCTCTCTCTCTCGACTTCCTGCCGTGCCACTTTCTTCGAAGTTAGGACGGTTAGAACGTTCTTGATTTTAAACATTTCTTTGGAGGAGAAGAAAATTCATTTATTTATTTATTTATTCTTCTACGAAAGTAACCAATTAATAAATACTGCTAAAAAAGATTATAGCATAAAATGCAAGGACTACTTAAAAATGCTGTAACTTCGCGAGAAAAAATCGCAGCCGAGTTTCTTTTTTTATAAATTAAAGAGGAATGATTGAACCTCATTCTGCAGCAAATGGCAACTCCGAGAAAAATTTTGCAAAGTCCGCGCATTTCGTCAAACTTGGCAATTTTCAATATGACAAACATGGCCTCACATTTTAGGGGTTACAGTGATGAGGATGCGTTAAACTGAAAATCCAGAAATATTATCTTGAAGTAGAAGTTTCAAGCTTCAATTTGAGAAAAAGATCATCGTCGTACGATGAATTTTCGCGGAGTTGTCGTCAGTCAAAGTTAGCCAATTTTTATCAAAAATTTGTCTATGTTATAATTTTTCTGAACAGCGTACAAGGAATTAAATTTGGCTATAGTAAATGCTGCTCGTTAGGTAGAAAATATATCATTAAGATTTCAACTGCCGCGTCACCCATACGTAGCTCAATTAATTAGAAATGTAGTTCAATTAATTAAAAATGCAATTCGTGTCACATACCTTGACTTTTCATTTTTCATTTGACTAAATAAAATACATCGATTGCATGAAGAAAGTTTTGCGAGTTTTTAACGCGGCAGTCAAATTGTTAAAAATGTTCCCTCGTATCGCGCTCGAATGAAAGAGTTGAAGACGCGAGAAAAATATTCATCGCGAGCCTTCTTTTGCTTAAACGCTTAAATACCGACCACAAGAGAACGCGATTTTCTTTCGACTCAAAAGAACGGAATAATGTTCGTACTTACGTGTCAGGCTCGTGAAAATATGGCAAAGGGTTGAGGAAGGGTTCATCTTTTCGCGCACTTTTAGGAAGCCGCATAGTCGTTCGTAATAATCGCCACTGTTGCAACGAGGAAGAATGGGAAAAGTATGCGTTGCTGTTTTGCTTCGCCAGAGTCGACCGCTTCATCTGCCCGGCGCACCACCGAATCCTGCAAAACCAGCATTAAAGAATGATATCATAACTTTCGTCGACATTCTTCTGACAAAAGAATGTACCGTCCTTCCATTTTCCCCTGTGACTTCAAGACAAAAGATATCTGCGGGTTCTACGAGGATCTTTCAGAGCCAAAGCAACTTTCCGAGGCACTTTTGTCCAACTGAGCTGCGCGCGTTTCTCTCTCTCTCTCTCTCTCTCTCTCTCTCTCTTCTTGCTTTCGCTCGATTCTCCCTCTCGTGGTTGGCTTTCATTCATACGTTTAGGCAGGTCGCGTGGCCAGGGATACCGCGGCTCTCCGCATACTTGCAGCCGACTGCGATGCTATGTAGCCGCCACTTGACCCAGCCGCATTGATTTTCCGTTTATTAATTGCGACCCGTCTTCGTTCCGCTTCGCGCGACCTACGAGAAGATGCGGAGAGAGAGCGTGCTCGCGGCAAGAGGAGAGCGGAGCCTTCGCGAGACTTGGATCTCGAGATTAAGAGAGCGATCTCGCCAGCGATAAATAAAGAGGAACCCGTCCCTCAACGATCCGTCGGGGATAACGGTCAATAAAGGTGAAAAGTTAACGCGTCGAGTAAAACAGTTTATTAAGCGATAAAGAAAAAGGCGCGGATAAAACTCTCGAGAGAGATACGCACCCTCGATTATCCGACCGAGATAATCGATCTTTCCCCGCGAACACTTGTCGCTCGACGGAGCCTTTATTTATCCACAGCGGCAAAGAGATCTTGTAATAACGCTGCCGTACACGCACCTGTCTTCATTTTTCATCGTCGGAATTGTTCTCGCCCGCTGTCCGCCGCGTTTTCTTCACCCAGGTTCTATCGGATCCTCCAGGTTGCACGGTGCTTGGCAAAAGGAACAAGACGCTCGACGTGTTTCGCAATTGTTTGTATTCAAATGAAAGAGCGATGGTACAACCTTTTAAGCGTTGTACAAGAAGAGAAAATTTCAGAAGGAAAAGAAATGACAAAAATTAGACGACATTGGCTGGAGAAAAGTGGAAGACTATGAATGAAAATTATTCGTAAGAATAGGAGACAGTATAGCATCAACGAGTTTTGATGGAAAGTATCAAACATAACTGGGACGATTTTTAGGGGAAATTAATAAATCATGTACAACGTGATACGACGAAAAACGATTGCTGAATTTAATACAAAAATTAGAGAAGATATGACAAAGTATTTATTTTATATTTTACTTATGTCGTTATATTATGTTATATTTATTTGTGTCAATCATAAAATATTTTCATTTCATTGCATTTCTTATTTTGATACAAGTCAATGTTTCTCTGAAAGTCATTTTTCTTAGGTATGATCAATGCATCTTCGCATTGACGTAGCAGTTATTCAAATTCTAAATCATTTCATATTTAATTGCAGTTCTTATTTTACTGTAAATTAATATTTCTCTGAAAATCATTGTTCTTACGTTTGTTCAGTATATCGTGAAATTGTCAGTTATATCGGTCCTAAACAAATTTTCATTTCGTTGCAGTTTTTATTTTTTATATAATTATAATATTATAATATTATTTTATTAATATATCATTTATTATATTTATTACATTATATTACTATACTATTATTATTATTTTACTAATATATCATTTATTAGATTTATTATATTATATTACTATACTATTATTATTATTTTACTAATATATCATTTATTAGATTTATTATATTATATTACTATACTATTATTATTATTTTACTAATATATCATTTATTAGATTTATTATATTATATTACTATACTATTATTATTATTTTACTAATATATCATTTATTAGATTTATTATATTATATTACTATACTATTATTATTATTTTACTAATATATCATTTATTAGATTTATTATATTATATTACTATACTATTATTATTATTATTTTATTGTTTTCATTTTCTAATTATAATATTAATATTCTGAAAAATATTATAAAGAGATTATATTCGAACGGTGTCCACAGATATTTTTCTCCGGACTGTAGCACGCGATACATACAATGCACAAACGTTTCTTCCAATGTACAAACATAAACAATTACGAAATACATCAAGCGTCTCATCCTATCGACGAGCGTCGTCTCAGATCGGCTCTCGTTTTTTTTTCATATTTGCGCGGACAGCTCCGGCGATCTGCTGCAGCCGTTCGAGGCACAGCTCTCCCGATTGTCGCATTAATCTGGTCGGGCATTAAACGTCACAACGACGTTTGTCCGAAAACAGGTGGGAAGATTAACGGCGTAGCGGGACCGACGCACTGTGCACAGCTTCGCGCCGCGCTGCTCCACGGCGTTTCGCAGCACTGGCAGCAGCGGCGACGCGCCGTATCGGGTCCCGTGGAGCGTACTGAATTAATTATAGTATCGTGATTCCGGGATCAGGCAAAGCCCGGAGTAAACTCGTTCTATGCCCGACATTCGGGCATCAAGATCATCCGACGGCCAGGGCAATCTCCGTCGGATGAAAGGACCGCCTACACTGTGACGTCTGTCCCGTGGCAGCCGTTTCCACTTTACGTAGATGCCTCTCTTCTTCGCTGTGTCAATGTTTGCACGGGCCGAGAGATGCTTCTTGGATCGAGTCGCCGTAGATATTGGAAAACTGTTGCTTCCGACACGGCGGACAAAGCAAAAATTTTCCGTTCGAATAATAAGTACACGCCGGCCGGAGATATCGTCGATCGCACCAGTTGCATAACAATTTCAATTGAGCTCGGCCCGGCCGCGTTTTCTGCACAATGGTACTCGCAGTTATTGGTTAACGGGTTCAAAAACAAATGTACGCTGCTACTTTCGGGTGTAAAGGTGTTTTTATCAGACGATGCGCGAAGCGAGTCTTGTTTACTGAGTTAATCGTCAGCAATGATTGACTTTGGAACACCGGAAGGTAAATTTCGGTCCCCTCGAATCTCTGGACCGAGTTCTATCAGAATACATGATGTCCTAAAATTATTGTACAAGCGGAAAATGAGGGGTTCCTGAGGTCATTTGAAGTAACTTTTTCCTCAGCGAAAATGCAATCCGCGGCTCCGTTTACGAGTTATTAACGAAAAACACTGACCAATCGGAGCGCGAGTGCGGCCGGCGCTTTGCCCTTCTGGCCAATGCCACGTCACGCCGGCCATATCACGCAGCGGCAGTGGTCGCGAAGGCGGGGCGCCAGCTGTACGCGATCTCTCATTGGCCAGTGTTTTTCGTTAATAACTCGTAAACGAAGCCGCGGATTGCATTTTCGTTAAGGAAAAAGTTGCTTCAAATGACCTCAGGAATCCCTAATTTCTTTGAAGTATCATAATTTTGGAATATCCTGTACTTCTCTTCTAATTAATTTTTGCGTCGCTCTCATTTTTATAGAAAATCCCTTATTTACTCAACGTAAAAGGGCTTTGTGCCTTAATATATAAATAAATAACGCACAGTGCTTGTTAGCTTTCGGAACTGTTTGTACGGTCTCGGAAGGATTAGGGGGCGTGCAGGGGGTTAATCGGTTCGAGACAAGGGTATTATATTTCACAACTCCCACGCTCTAGTCAAATAAGAATCGGAGAACATGTTATTTCATTCATTATTATTTCAAATGACTTCAGAAACCCCTCATTTTCCGCTTGTGCAATAATTTTGGGACACCCTGTAGATTTGCCAGATAACTGTTGCAATCTCTTCGAAAAGTGTGTATGTTTGTATAATTGCACCGCGTCTGTTTGACTTTCTTCATACTTTGTTCAAACGCGATACTTTATAGTATGTTAATTTAGTATGTTAATATGTAAATATGTGATTCATAGTTTAAAAAGGAACATCATAGTATACATCCTTCTTATACTCGTCACGAAGAGATGGCAACGCTTTGTGTTACACTTGAGTATGCTCGCCAAAAACAGCTAACTGGTTAAAGACGTTCCCGAGAACGTCGAATTGTTTTGCTCGCAAGCATTAAGTTCATTGCGCAGTAACTAGCTTGAAACTGTCTCTACCAACCACCGTGCCTGTTTTGCTTGCCGAACCTAATATCGAAGCGTGTTAATGTATTTCATCGTTCTTGAAAACATGTACTATGAACGTATAAATAATCCATGAATCACCATTTAAGATTTACGATTAAGTACACACACTTCCCTGTGCAGCAAATAAATCTCACGTGAGATTTGGTAAATCGTAATAAAATAAAAATGTTGCCCGTCGATTTGAAAAATCGATGGTTGACTAAAAATGTATCACCTCTCATAGTAATTTCAATCACTTAAAAATAACATGACCGTGTTCTTTTATTCTTTTTACATTCTTCTTATTTAGTATTTTACGTTACCATTTTTCTCGTAAACGCATGGAATTCGCGGTCTGGTAATAATTGTCGAACAGACAAATCGGAGTAAAGCGACAGTAAAGGGGTATACAATGAACATTTTCTTTTCTTTCGTCTGTTCGACGATTATTATTAAATCTCACGTGAGATTTGGTAAATCGTAATAAAATAAAAATGTTGCCCGTCGATTTGAAAAATCGATGGTTGACTAAAAATGTATCACATCTCATAGTAATTTCAATCATTTAAAAATAACATGACCGTGTTCTTTTATTCTTTTTACATTCTTCTTATTTAGTATTTTACGTTACCATTTTTCTCGTAAACGCATGGAATTCGCGGTCTGGTAATAATTGTCGAACAGGACAAATCGGAGTAAAACGACAGTAAAGGGATATACAATGAACATTTTCTTTTCTTTTGTCTGTTCGACGATTATTAACAGACCGCGAATTCCATGCGTTTACGAGAAAAATGGTAACGTGAAATACAAAATAGAAAGAATGTGAAAAAAATAAAAGAACACGGTCATGTTATTTTTAAATGATTAAAATTACTATAAGAGATTACTACATTTTTAGTCAATTATCAATTCTTCGAATTGATGGGCAACATTTTTATTATGCATAAAGTACCGCAGTCTGGTTATTACTAGACAACGGATTGCAAATTCTCACTCGTACGAATTCTTTCATCTAAATCTGAAGAAGAATAGGATTTCTTGCAACTACAAACTTCCTCACGAATTATATTACGAATAATAATGTAATTAGTTTCCGTTAAAATGCTACGGTCAATTGCATTTTAAAGACTTAAATAATAAATGCATAAAAATTCTTAGTCTACTTTCTACTATTTCTTTACAACACAAAAGTTTCGATAAAGTATTGGAAATAGAATACAAAATAAATAAACGATAGTTACAAACTGATAATCCAATGCATAAAAACTCTCAGTCTACTTTCTACTATTTCTTTACAACACAAAAGTTTCGATAAAGTATTGAAAAGAGAATAAAAAATAGATAAACGATAGTTATAAATTGATAATCCAATGCATAAAAATTCTCAGTCTACTTTCTACTATTTCTTTACAACACAAAAGTCTCGATGAAGTATTGGAAATAGAATACAAAATAAATAAACAATAGTTACAAACTGATAATCCAATGCATAAAAATTCTCAGTCTACTTTCTACTATTTCTTTACAACACAAAAGTCTCGATGAAGTATTGGAAAGAGAATACAAAATAAATAAACGATAGTTACGAACTGATAATCCAATGCATAAAAATTCTCAGTCTACTTTCTACTATTTCTTTACAACACAAAAGTTTCGATAAAGTATTGAAAAGAGAATACAAAATAAATAAACGATAGTTACGAACTGATAATCCAATGCTGTCGACGACGTCGATTAACGTTGTATCGCGCAAATTAGGTCCACATTATTCGAGTATTCTGGGAAGAGGTAGAGGACTCGTCATATTTGCTCCAAATTAAAATACATTCGATGGAAAAAGCACCGCGTTTCGGACCTCCCAACGAGATCAAGCCTCGGGCGGCTTGTAGCAAAAAGCGAAGGAATGTCGCCGGATCGAATTCCTCCTTGTTCCTCTTGCGAGCCGCCGTTGCCCGCAGGTCCGAAACGGTCCTCCCCGAGATTTCGGAAGGGACGGCGTCGGTCTCACGAGGCCGGAGTCGTTGGGGACACGTTTGATCGTTTCCTCGTCGCCGATATCCGGCATCGCGTGGGTTTATGCACCGATCAAATCAGATTTCTCGGAATAACGCTGGGAAAGCCAGCAGACCGAGTTCCAGTTAGGGTGCGAAGGTCGCGCGAGAATGGAGCAGATAACTGAATCCCGTGTTATCCGAAGGGAGTCGGCCGTATCTCGTTTATCGATTCGGCCCGCGTTATCGGTCGCTGTTTGAGTTGCACTCTGAACCTGCGTTTATCGGACCCTGTGACCGAGAGACAGCGTGTCCCCGCATTGATTCGCGATGTTCCTGCACCTCGGGCTCGAGAGCACGTCCTCCTCGTGTATACTACGAGATATTCAAGACGATCCCGGTCTCGAGACGATCCACGAAGATCGAGCAGACGAGACACGGTGGGCGACGATCCGGCCTAAAGGACCACCGTTCATGTTGTCAAGCGTCGTTAGAGTAATGCTCGGCATCCGTCCACGCCATCGGCCGGCCGGCCATCTTTCATTCGCGCTTCTTCTCGAACCTTACCGAACCACCGAGCGATGATCGTGCGACCCAATTACCGGAACGAACAGCGCGACACGTATTTTTAGACGGCATGGCTAGACGAGGATCTTGTATCCCGAAACTCGTTCGACTCGGGGAGGGGAGATCTAGACTGTCTGGTAGCGTCCACTTTATTCTTCGAATAGAAGTTCGCTGGTCCGCCTGCTGCGTGTCGTTGACCGGCCGTCGACCAAGTTGAATCATCAATTAGTCCCCTATCTAAGAAAAATTTATTTTATTTACTTTATTCAATTTATTCAATTTATTTAATTTATTTTATTAATGTAATTTATTTAATGTATTTAGATCATTTAATTCACTGAATTCATTGAATTTATTGAATTCATTGAATTTATTGAATTTATTGAATTTATTGAATTTATTGAATTATTGAATTTATCGAATATATATATTGAATTTATTAAATTTATCACATATATTGGATTTATCGAATTCATTGAATTCAGTGAATTTATCGAATTTATCGAATTCATTGAATTTATTGAATTTATCGAATTTATTGAATTTATCGAATTTATCGAATTTATCGAATTTATTGAATTTATTGAATTTATTTAAATTATTTAAATGATTAAATTTAATAAAACCCCTTTGGAATAAGCGTTGCAGTCATTCGACTTCAATATTTAAAAAATATATATTATAATTACTTCAAGTTTTGTTTAACAAAAATGACTGAGAAGATAACATTTAAAAAAAAGCAGCAGCTGTGCGATGTACGTGCTTTGGATTCGAACGGTTAAAAGGATTTTAAACAGACAGAAAATATGAAACGCTTTTCACAATAGGTATGCGCATCGATGAATTCTGTTCGCCGTAAAGTGCACGGGTTGGTTTTTGTTATCGATGAAGCATTTCCGATCGTGAGCAACTTAAACAAAATAAACCCTGCATTTCTTTTTGTTCTTTGTTATCTTTGTTCAACTGAATCTCTGTTCATCCTTGCAAATGTACATTTCCGTGCGTACATCGGCAATGCGCGATAAATATGATAACGCTAACATACAAAAGACCAATTAATTATATTTAACATGTTAGTTTTAGTTTTCCTTGTAGAACGAACGAAAATGCTGGACACCCTGTATAAATGTACACAGCATTGTATACATTGACTATTTGAGTATTAATGTTGGACACCAGAAGTTGCAAACATGTCATTTGATTGTCTATTGTAACAAAAGATCGGAATACAGTAAATTCTCCCTAATCGACGCTCAGATTGTACACAAAAATGGATAATTTGGGAAGAGGAGGTACGATTATAGACAACTATAAAAACGAGCCGCAATGCTCGAATAATCGTGTCTCCTCTTCCCAAATTATCCATTTTTCTGCACAATCCGAGATTAGCCAATTAGAGAGAATTTACCGTATATTGTTTATTCTCTCTATCGGCGATGTCTGTAATATTGTATAACTTAGTTTTATTAAAAAAAAAAAGTATCCATGGTACCTCAAGAACTTCCATAATGAATGAACGAACTTCCACGATGACAATAATGAGCCACCGATTCCTATAGCATAAGATGTGTTATTCAATTACGTTCAAATTCGTCCGAAAAATCTCGCGATTTCTGCGACCCGGCGCGTTTCGAACAGCTTTCCATTCAAAATCGTTTACGCGATCGGCGATCGTTCCCGCGATAAATCATAGCCAAACAGCTCCGACAAGGACCAACTGCAGCGTATTTATTTCTATTGCGGCTTAAATCGCCGATTAGCGGATTAAGAATCGGAATTGGAGATTACGGGTGCGGCACACACAGATCAGCAAAGGTCGAGGTTCACGACACGAGTTACTCGGCGCGCGTCTAGATAAACGGACGGGAATTCGCTTGCGGGCGAAGAAGTTGCCGTTCCGTGGAAGAATTGTTTACACGATCTTGGGAATCGTTGCGCTCCGAAAGACGACGCGGGAGTCGCAACCGCGTGTCTCGGTTAATTACTCGGAGCCGCGGGCAAGTCGGATGCAAAGTTGATCGCGGCAGTTTCATTCGTTGTTCGAATCGAAAAGTTAGATATGCGAATGAGGCTGCCACCGGTTAAAGACAGGTCCGTTTACTCAGCGTAACGAAATAACTTTTCATCCGCCCCCGAACCGCTCGATTTTTCCTGTTCCGCCGTTTTCCCGTCCGATCCTCGCCGAGAATTCATTTCGCAGCGGCGCCGCAACCCGATGAAAATAGTTCGTTTGTCGAGCCCCAGACGCGACGTTCGCGTCGCCGCGGACCGGTAATTGCGTTTCACGCGTGCGGAACGGCTCGATTAATGGAATTTCATAGGGATTTCCAATGGGACCGTGGCGATCGGTCCGCTGCAATTTCCGAAAACTTGAAATAATTCGCTCGCCGGCCGCATTGACGTTTCGCCGGCGGCGGCCACCGAATCGCAACGTCGACGACTGTGTCGACGCGAACGCGTCCGGCAGCCACGTCGAGGTTAATAAGAAATAACGATCCGATGGAAACCGCGACACCCGGCTCTGTCCAGTTTCGCGTTTTTTTTCTTGTTGTTTTCAACGAACCGCGCGCGGTGTCGACGGATCCGAAAAGCGCGTTCTACATTCGTTATCATTTTTGCTTAATTTCTCGAAATCCTTTTGCGACGCATTGTTCCGTTGCCCCTTCGGGCCGGCCTTCGTACGCGTCCCGCGACCACCGTTCCTTTTTTCCCAATTTTTTACCGGAACAAAAAGCGCGTCTGGGCGAGATTTAACAACAGCGATTACTCCCGGCTCGAAATTCCTCCGGTACACGGAACATCGTTCTCGCCGCTTTATTTCATTTATCTTCTCGTCTGCCTCATTTTCCGCCCGACGTACAGCGCGATGTTTCGGCAACCTAGGAGTATTTCATTCCGAAATTAAATGTTTTTAGACAACATACAAATGTAATAATAATAATAATAATAATAATAATAATAATAATAATAATAATAATAATATATTTTAGTTTTAAAATTACTGAGTCACGTTTAAATCAACGTCCGAAATACAGTAAATTCTCTCCAATTGTCGCTCGGCTTGTGAACAAAAATGGACAATTTGTGAGGAGAAGATACGACCAATCAAGCCTTGCGGCTCGTTATTGTAGCCGCCGATTGACAACGACGATAAAAACGAGCCGCGAAGCTTGAACAATCGCATTTCTTCTTCCCAAATCGTCTATTTTTGTTTACAAGTTGAGCGACACGATTGCGGAGAGAATTTACTGTAATGAAATACGTAATCGAAAGCGAGAAAAAAATACAGTCATCGAGAATCAAGTCCCACGAGATCATCGAAATACGTAGCACGCTGTGCGACGTGATCCAATTAATACGCTCGCAAACATTCGATTTCCACCGAATCTTTGTTAATTTAACCGACAAACACGCGCAGACATTCGCGTCTCGTTCAGAATCGTTTAACGTTAGCTGACCGCGGTCGCGCGGAGCCCGGCATTACAAATGCTATTAACTTCTCATTAATGTTCGATAATTGGACGGAAACGTTACAAAGCGCATAAATTACAGAGCATAGTGTAAAGGCAGGGTGTTTCCGAACCGGATCCAAATTGCGTTACCGGGGCTCTCGATCACGGCAACGGCCCGTTCGAAGGGGGCAACAAGCTCTCGCGTCAGTTTCGTCGCGTCTTCCGGTGCTCCCGTTTTCGCAAAGCGTCCCTTCGACGGCGCAAAGCGTCCCTTCGACGGCGCAAAGCGTCCCCCCGACGGCGCAAAGCGTCCCCCCGACGGCTCGCGGCGGGACAGGACGCGCCGTTGTAATTAGATCGGCCGTGATGTCGTTAGCGTTGCGGGCATAACCGTCCGACGGACGCGATGTATCGTAATTAACTGGCCGCCGGTCTGTGCCTATCGCGCGGCACAGTCACAAAGGAACCGTCGTCGTTCGTTACGTCGGGCGTCGCGTCGGCCGGCTCCGATCAACCGTCGAAGCTGCCGGCTCGACGAGCCTGGATTTATGCTCGCGTCATAGGAATCCGGCTGCTTCGTTCTTCCTCGTCGTGGCCGCTCGCATAAGTCACCGTTCGACCGTGCTTCACGGTTCGGTGACGTATCCTGTCGCATTCCGGAGAGTTTAGAGAAACCGGGGATTCCAAGAGGAATCGTTCCAAACTGTGCATCGGTTATGACTGGACCGCGGATTTGATGCATTTACAACGAAAATGATTAAGGCGAAATTGTATAGTTATAATTTTAAATAGCGCAAAAATTGAAAGCGTTTTAAAACGTCAATGTGTTATTTCTAATCTATTAAATCCGTTTCAATATTAATTTTAATATTATACTACCGCTATGGTACCGTTTTAATATTATAATTTTCTTGGAGAAGAAGAAAATTTGTATTTATCGTGTGAACACATTTCCTTGAATACTTGAATATTCCGACTTAACCCTTTGTACTCGAGTGGTGATTCTGAGGCACCACTGAAATTTGTTACATCACGTTCTAAGACAATGTTTACATTAACAAAGTTCAGATTTTTAAAAAATTGTTAAAAGTGTAACCGTTGCGTAAGTCGCAAGACTCAATTTCGCATGCGTAAAATGCGCTTTGTCATATAAAATGAAAAGACTATAAATCAGAAGAATTATTTTAGATTTACAGTTAAGATAGCTTCGAGTGCAAAGGGTTAAACGAACGGAATAACATTCATGTTTAACAGGTTTTTTTACTAGAAATCTCCATTGCGAGTTAAACTCGTCAAAGTACGACAAGTACTTTAATTAAAGAAATAATGAAGTTGCTACTTGGTTTCCATTCTTTGCGATTCATGTCAGACAATTTTTACCATGCACAAATAATCCGCAATCTAGTTACGAAGAATCGAAACGATTTCGTAACTGGCTTCGATCCTTGGTTTCGATTACGTTCCTCGGTCATAGTTAAATTTGATGCAATAAATATATCTTTATAAATATTCCTTTAGCTATTTGCTGGAAAAACTGTTTGTACTAAAAACTGTCGTAACTGTTACAGGTAGACTGCGAACTTTATGGATTTATAACGAAAATATGTAGACGTAATTTAAAGTAATGAAAGCATAAAAAGAGTTTTTTTTTAGGTACATTTGCATATTATTTTCAGCTCGCCGAAATGATTAACACCGAACGTATTACCATCGTGCAAAGGATTCATATTTCTCATTTTATAATTAGAGCTGAAATTATGAAACAACTTCCACTGGAAATCCTCGAATATATATCTTTATTCGCACACATGATATTCTAAAAGTTATGAAACATTTAGACAAATTCAGTATTATAATTTTTGGAGTCCCACGCGTTCTGCCAGTGACTTTTAGATCTCGGTGCTTTTATTGTTAACCATTTGTTGTTGTGTCGCGCTTAACTTTACTGACGCGCATATACATTGCATAGCTGCCTCTTCTTTGTTTTGTGTTCTCTCAATAACCCCTGGGACTCAAACGGTTAAATAAAGAGATCAACTTTTTATGTGGTTCATGTCTGTTGCAACCGATAAGTAGAATTTTTATTTTGCATTGAGATCCACAGTTTAGTTACAAGTTATATCGGTTTCGGGTTATATCAGTTCCGGTTCTCCAGAACCAACATTATATCGTTTTCCATAAACGTTTATTATATTTTTATGTTATATTTTTATTTTTCTGCTTTGTGGTTATGCATTTCGATTATAGCTGTATTATACGCAACATAAACACAGTATCTCCTTTAGGTAGCAAAAATAAGGATTCCATATTTGAACTAATATTATTCTAACTAGACAGCGGATTTTATGCATTTCTGATAAAAGACGAAAATATTAAAAGAATTTAAGAGCATGTATGTATTATCCTCAAATCACTGAAATTAGTAAAGAAAGAAAGAAAGAAAGAAATTTCCGTTTGACTCGTGCTTGTTGCAACCGATGAAAATAATGTCTACTTTGCATAAATATCAGCGGTCTGATTGCAACAGAACTGCTTCTAGAACCGAAACCGTTGTCACAATCGTTTCCAATCTCTGACAGAAACACTTGCACACCTCCGGGATCAACAAATTTTCAAGGCTCCCCTAACGGTCCTTGGAATACGAAAAAGCGAGGTCAAGTTCGCCGGGCGGTGTGGCAGGCCGGCGAGAATTTTTGATCGTGCATTATGCATGAAAATCGTTTGCACTTTAATGAATAATAATAGGAAGCGTCGGGTAACGTCGAGGGAAATCGATGCAAGGGGCGGCTTTACACGTTTGGGTGAACCGGCCCGTGAACCGTTCGCTCGACGAGACAAGTCGAGGGTCGGGGGTGGTCAGACTTTCGGGAGCCGTCCGAAAGCTCGCGAGCGTGTCCTCGGCGTCAAGCCGGGGA